>NC_051441.1:18325260-18381896 GCF_001649575.2 Kryptolebias marmoratus
GGATGCGTTCACGTGCCGTCAGAAAATCGAGGCAACGCGAAACCCGCAGGTTTATAACGCCTTCGCGGTCTAAACAAACCGAACACGGTTGAAATAAAAAGTATATTTGCGTCCTATTATCATTTTTTTTATCATCATTCGGCAGGTAAATATTGCCAGTTGAGGAAAGGCGAAGGCGGACGATAATGTTTTTGGCCGTGTTCGGGTGTCTGTTACCAAAATGAACCAAAATGGACGAATAATAAAAAAAACGCGCAGTAAGTAATCACTGCACGTACATCTACAGCTGATAAATCAAGATGGCCGCCACAGCCAACTTGACCTTAAAAAACAATTATTATTTAACCGAAAAGATGGTGAGGAATCAACTGATCCACATTGAGCATAGAATTGCACCAAATCTTTTGCCATTAACTCTGTCTGTCTGTTAGCAAAATATCTCATGAACCACTTGATGGATTTTAAAGGAAACTTTCAGGAAATAACCTTTGGAGCCAACTCAATTCAAGATGGCTGCCACAGTCAAAAACAACAACAAAAATGCCTATAAATCTGTCTTTTTTTCCCACTCTGCTTGTCTGTTAGCAAAATATCTCACAAACCACTAGACAGATTTCAACCAAACGCTCAAGAAGTAATCACGGAATGTTCCTCTACAGCTGATTAACTTCACAAGTCGAATCACCAGGAGCGTCGGGAACTTGTGACCCTTTATGCCACGGTATCACTACGATCGACAAAAGCTATCAAGACAGATGCAGAATGGACCATATGAACGTTCCGCTGCGTGCTGTTGAAAACTTTCATCGGGTCACAAAATGTGACGGGTTACAGAATTTGCCGGTACTCATACGGACAAAAGCGGGGCCTTGGAGACAAACGGGTCACTCGAAATCCTTATGCATTTGTTGGAAAAGGAGAAAGGAAATATAATTCATCGTGCTAATGTAAACTACAGCTTGACATTTTCAGAAAAGTGCCAATTAAATATCTTGTCAAGAGCCAACCCGTTGAGAAACTATGGTTGGGTTAGCCTAGCGTAGCATAAAGGCTGATTAGTGTTTCAGTAGTGCAGTTATTCCTGGTAAAGCAAAAAACATTTAAAAATTGAAGTTATGGAATTTGTTATTACATTGACATAAAGGTTTAATTTCAATAAAATGTTTGAAATTAAAACGGGAAGACATTTGATAAACCCAGAAGGAGAACTTGGGAGCCTGAACTTATGGCGGGAAATCCGGAGGCGAAAAGGAGCTGTAGTTTTGAGCACACTTAGCATGTTTTTGGTCGAAACAAAAAGCCTCATTCCGCGACACCCCCCCCCCCGGCGGCCATGACGGGGGCGGAAAAAAAATAAACCTGAGACCAGCGCGGCCATTTTGTTTTTGTTTTTTTTTCCAAGTAGGCTGTTGCTTGGGTAATGTCGGTTAAGGTCCCGTCCGGCTCACTTGACGTGCGCCAAAATGTGATCAAATCCAGCATGGATGTCTCTGGATGTGAGGGGGGAATAAAATAAAAAAAAAAATTAAATTGTACTTGGGGGAAGGAGGGGCAACAGGTCCTGTTTTTCCCCCCTCCCATCTTTCCTCAAAAGAACACAGTTTTCGACGAGTCCCTGAACGGAGCATTTTGCAGACAGAGCGCCACGGCAAAATTGAAAAGGGAGTGAATAGCCGAGGAACAGCCCCCCCTCCACCCGCCACCCCACCCCACCCCGCGCTCTGAGAACAGCCAATCGCCTCGTGGGCTGGAGGATTATTCAAACGGAGGATGATGTCACCTCTTGCAAGTCGCTCTCCTCTCTTGTCCGAGTTTCTCCCAGTTGTCTGTTGCCCTCCCTCTCTCCCTCCCTCCGGGCGCCTAAAGGCCTTTTTTCTCTCAACTGCTCAAACTCTTTTCTTCCATTCTCCATGCTTGACTGCACACACACACAGACACACACACACTTGAGGCTACGACGCATGCATCAAGTTGGCTGCATTGTCCCTGTTCGGTGTTACTGTTGCTCCCAAGACTTCCGAACCTCCCGAGGCCATTCCAGACCTGTTGATTTTTTCGCTCTAAACTCACAACTAACGCCTCGCCCCGACAGTCGTGTCAATCCTTTCTGGTTTTCATGGGTGGCAGAGGAGTTGACTCTCACCGGGCGGATTAAAACCTAACCGTGCACCTGCCTGCTGCGAGGGGGAGGCGGCAGGTCCGGAAAGGTTAGACAAGCGAAAAGGGGTGCGTGTTGCTTTGCCGAAAACCTCGAAACCTTTTGTTGTCGGTGCGCCGTGCTCCTACTCCTGAGCACCGGAGACAGTCTGGGTGGGCACGTCGCCTGTCTCAGCTCCCAGCCCCCCCCCCAAACACACACACACACCCTCAAGTCTGCATGAGCCAGACCTTTGTGTGCTGGTCTGCTCTTCTTTTCATGGCGAGACCATCGTGCACTCTTCTTCTTCTTCGTCGCTCTTTTCTTTCCCTGGTTGCAGGGGGATTTTTAGGTTGCTGCCTTGCTTTCGTAATCACCTGAACTGACAAAAAGGCAGCCGTTCGGATCGCCACGGTAACCGCCCATCTGTGCCCCTCGCTCCCTCGCAGCGCTCTTCACGAGACAGGCAGGCAGAGATAGTGAGTTTGAAACTGTGTAGTTCCGTTTTTATTTTTTGACTTTCTGTGACCCGTTTATACTTTGAATGATGTTTCTTACTGTGAGGCACGCCTGAAATGTAGAGCTCCGGAGAAGGCTGGGTTTTCTCACTTGTGTCACTAAAGACCGTCCATCTTCCACCGCTTATCCGTGGTCGAGTCACAGACCTCCCTCCTGGGGGATCCCAAGGCATTCCCAGGACAGAGAGGAAACATAATAAAGTTCTGAGTCTGCCCCGAGGTCTCCTCCCAGTTGCCCGTAAAACCTCCAAAAGGCAGGTATCCAGGAGGCATCCTAATCAGATGCCTGAACCACCTCAAAGGGCTCCTTTTGATGAGGAGGAGCTCCTCACCTCATCTTTGAGGCTGAGCTCGGTCGCCCTACGAAGGGAGCTCATTTCAGCCGCTTGTCTCTTGTTCTTTCGGTCATGATCCAAGCCTCGTGACCACGGGTCAGGGTTGGAACATAGATGCAGCAGTAAAATCCAGAGCTTTGCCTTTGGACTCGACTCTTTCCTAACCACGACTGTCCGAAGCAACGCCCCCATTACTGAAGACGAGGCCCCGATCTGTCAATCCATCTCCCCTCTCCGTCCTACCACCACTCGTGAACAAGAACCCCATCAAACACAACATATTTTGACGCCATTAGATCTTTTAAAAACAAATCCAACACAATTTGAATTTTTAAAAAAAAATCAGTCTACTGGTTGCCAAAATATGATCGTCAGAATCGCTCTAAACAAGTCCAGCAAAGTGCAGAGCACCACGGCCTCGGACTCAGAGGAGCCGACTCTCTTCCCAGCCGCTTCACCCTCGGCTGCGAGCGGACGGCACACGGCCCGAAGACGCCGGCAGAACCACATCGTCAGCAAAAAAAGCAGGGACGAGACCCGGAGGCTCCCAAACCGGACCCACTCCTCTCCGTGACTGCGCTTCGAGATCCTTTCCCGTTTTTGTTTACATGGACATTTTCTTTTTCTGTCGAAGCACGTGATCCCCTATTGAGGTGCACATTCTGATATGTCTTTTTTTTTCGTACGGGTCTTTCCAACACTGCAGGAGAAGCACAGACAAAGAAAGTAAGTGTCAGACTAGCAGTTGTGTCAGTGTTTGTGTGTCTACAGCGTTTTATGTAGGGGATACGATAGGTTCAAAAGAGCTTTCCAGTTTTTAGGAGCTCGGATACCAAGGGAAGTCAATGTAGGGCTGAAGGGCTTAAAGTCAAACTATAAGCCCTACAGAAACAAGAGAGGTGAAAGATGATGAAATGCCTACAGGGATAGTGAATTCAACGACTGTGACGGAAACCGAAGGCGAATATTAAAAAGCTTCAGTTTCCGAACTGGCCCCCCATTAATTAGCACCTCCTTGCTGTTGTTCAGCGTAATCAGCTCCTGAGTAACGCCATTTGTTCAGCTGAGTCGTAGCAGGGAGGTTAAGTTGCGGCCGTGGAAACATCAGCGGCCACAATCCCGCGTCTCGGCGAGGTCAGGGGAGCCCGCGTGTGAAGGAATCGGGCGTGAGCCGAGGCGTTTTGCGCCTCCTGACCAGGAGGATGATGGACACGTTGGCACGGTCAACCGAGCCCAACAAAGAGAGGAAGGTAGTTTTCTTTTTTGTTTTTTTCCCTTTCCACGCAGGCGGTGGTTAGCGCCAGCGGAGACGGGAAGGGGCAGGGCAGCGTGCCCCGGTGCACATTTCCTCTGTTATTTATCCCATTGTTTTTGTTGTGCTTTCGTGCAGCTCTCAGTCCAGCTGGGGCACTCGGCCGACCCACCGTGGCCTTCGCGTTGGGGCCCGCCGCCTCGACACATTAGTTATTCAAACCGGCAGGAGATGCAAGGCCGCCTCTCCTCGGGTTTCGTTTTAATCCCAGCCCGGAGGAGTCAGATTACACACGGGCTTCCGACTCTCCGGTTCGACACACCCGTCGTGTCCGCCAACGCAGGCTCATTATCGCAAAGGGACGTCAGCAGGAGCGACGCTTTCACGCTCCCAACAACTTGAATATCATTAGATATTAGGAAAAGGAAGGGGGGGGGAGGGAGTGAATGAATACCAGGCCGATGCCGGTTTGCAGCTGCTGCAGCGAGGACTCCCTTGACGAACGCAGGCCTGCCAACGCCGCGCCCCATTAGCATGCAGGATGCCTCCGCAATCCCCGGCGAGCGACCTGTGAATAAAGACGGCAACAGGAACCTCGTTGTGGGTCGCAATCGTACGCACACACACCGACGTGTTCCTCAAGCACTGAGTGAAAACGACAGTGATGGCAATGCAGATCTGGATGATAAATCTGGGGTCTGAACCGGTTCTCTTTGTTTGTCCTCAAGGTTTGTCCACCTCCCCCCCTCCCCCCATTGGAGGTGTTTACCCTGAAACCTGATGATATCAAAAGGGGGGTAGGTCAGCCAGTTTCCCGTCACCTCAGGTGTTGCTCTTGTCAGCTCCGATGGCATCGTTCAGTAAATAATGCATGCGGGCGCCAAGCGTGTCGGACAGTGATACCGGTCCCAACACCCCGGCGATTGTCTCCCCCCCCTCTACGTGTCCTGCCTTGATCTCTGGGCTCCTGTACTCGCCTTCACCTGCATGAGTCGGCGTTTTCTTTCGCCCGGGCCGACCCACGTCCGTTTTCAGCTCGAGCCGAGACGCGGGGGCGGTCGTGCGACAGCCGTGGACTTCAAGGGGCACGTGGGTGATATTTTACCCCGCTTGCTCCAAGTGTTTGTTTGGGTTTTTTTTTTCCCTTCCCCTCCTTCAAGTCATTTCTGTATTGATTTCCATTGTGTGGGTTTCCTCTGATTTGGTTCACAGAGCATGCGTTCCCCCCCCCTCTAGTGGTCGTGCTGAAAAAGACACAATGGACGTCCAAACACGAGTGGCTGGAGTCAAACTGCACCAAACCTCACCCCAAATACCTCATAGGAACCTCAGGTTTTGTGTAAAAACCCTCCAGTTTGGTAGAACATTTTAGAATCAACTAATCAAAATATGGACAGTATTTTGATCAATTCGACTAACGCTAAAAGGGGACGTTTCCCCACATCCTCGTTCCAAATGACCGAAATATCTCTTTAAATAAACGGCAAGTAACATTAGTCAAATTTAAGTGTCTTTCCGGTTTATTTAACTGAAGTTGTGCGGTCATTATTCAGACATCTGTACAGAAAACAGGGTGAAAACCTGCACAAACCGGCTTTCTCTTTTTATTTATGACGTGGTTTGATCACAAAATGATGAAAACAATAAAACCGAAAGTAAACAAACACAACCGTACCTGTAAGTTCTGGAGGAAATTCTCTTTTACTACGTACAGGTCCCATGTTCCCCATTCAACTGAAATGAAACCATTTAAAAAGGCTCCAAGTAAATAATTTCACAAATTAAACACATTCTCAAACATTCTACCACTTTAAATAACAATGCATTTAAATTAAAGTGCCAAAGATCAACAGTGTTACAAATAAAATGAATGCCATAAAATAAATACAAAACGCTGAAATCTCGTTACATTCCACAAATTATAGTTCCCTAAAAGAGTCACAGAGAAGTGCTGGTCGGTACAGATTAATTTACCAATATACACATAAAATAACTGGCTGCAATTCTTTCCCACATAGTTCAGTGTCAACACACTGACAATAAGTTTGACACATAAATAAACATAAAATACACAGTACTTTTAAAGCTGCCTACAGGTCATACAACCCAAATAAAAATACACATTTGTTCAAACAGGAACTTGACATTTTAGTGTGGCTTAAATTTTAAATTACGGTAGTAAATAGGATTGTTAAAAAGCAAGGAATCACAGAAGTATGCTAGCTAATGCTAGCTACTGAGCTAGCAAGTTAGCTTAAATGGAAAAACTTTTTCTCTCTTTCTAAAAGCCAAAAGTCTATTTTATACAAAGCTTTTTAGTGACTGAGCAAATTATACAAGCATAATATAAATTATATTAATGATGTTACATTGGAATGGAGTAATAAATGTATTTTTAAAAAAAACACCTGAATAAAGACGTTAGCATAGCTATTTTAGGCAAGCTAACTTCAACTGAACAACTTTGTATTCGTGTCTAAAAGAGGAAAAAAATCTATTCTGATATTCAGTCTTAGTGACTGAGCTTGTTATACATCACAAATAATATATTAGAATCGAATAATACATTTATAATGAAATAAAAACACTGCGTTTAAAGAAGTTAGCCTAGCCTAGCGGAGTAGCAGTTCGGTGAAACTGACTCATTTCCATTAAACACCTGTTTAATATAAACTGTGCCCAATCACGGTGCTACCAAAAAAAAAACTACTTTGGGTGTTTTTTAGATTTATTAAATAAGTTCAGAGACAAGAAAGCTAAAGCAGAAACGGTTATTTAGCTCTAAAACAAGTATATAAGTGCAGTTTATCTGCTTTCCACCCCCTTATTTTAACAGTTACGTCAATAAAGTAACCTAAAACACATATTTTCTTCAACAGTTACAAGTTCATGCCAAGTACATTTCCTATCAACTAACAATACTTCCCTTAAATATCCCTAAACTAAATTAATTTCTTTTTTCTAGCTGGGTTTTCATTTAAAATGCTCTGCCTGGCCGTGCATTAGAGCACAAACACCTGGCTCTTTGTGGCAGAAACCCTTCAGAAACCCTGGGCCTTGTTCTTCCCCCTCTTTTTTCAATTTAACAACCATCACGAGTCACAGAGGAGGACGTGAACAAAAGAAGATAAGGAGAGCGGGAATTAGGCTGAAGATGATCTTTTCTACTGTGATATCCACAGAATATTCACAATCTAAGAGGCACAAGTTGCCTTTTAGCCACGTAGAAAGGCAAAGGATCAGAAAAAAAACAAAAATCATTTAAAAGAAAAGTTGCCTTTATACATGGTTGGCCTTTCGTCCAGTCCGGATGTTTCCCGCCATTGTGCGTCTAGCCGCCTTGTTTCTGACGACAATTATTCATCCAGTACGAAAAGCTGAGGCAGGTGAATGGGCTCGTGACGACTGCTCCAGCGCAGATTCAAATGCAAAAATTCAAATTCGGAGGAGACAAAGTGGTCCAAGGTCAGTCGGCTGGTTCTGCTCCCCCCTTGCTAAGTGACTGCGAGGAAGGAGGGCGACCTCAGTCAGCCGGAAACTCGGTGCTTTGAATAAAGAGGACACGAGAAGAAAAGAAAAATAGAAAAAGTCGAGAGCGCCTTGCTCTCTGACGCCCACGGTGCTCCCTTTGCGACCCCGCGGCGTCGTCCTCGTCCTCGACCTCACCCCTCGCAGCAGCAGCAGAGGAAGGAGCACGACGACCCCTCGGGGCCGCGGAACTTGCCGGAGCTGGGCGTGTCAGCGCAGCGCGCCACGAACGCGTGCAGGTCCGTGACTCGAACCTGCTCCTGCGTTTGGGCCTGTTGGAACACAAGAGAGACGGAGATCTGGCACAGGGACTCGGATTGGAACGATTCCCGCTCGCAACGATTCTCCTTTCTGACTCTTTTAAGAGGCAACTTAAGAAAAAAAACAACACGTTAGCTGGGTGTTCGCAGCTAACGTCAAAACTCTTTTGATTCCAATTCACGTTTCACCCTAAAAATGGTCGAACTCCGTCATGTTTGGGGTCTTTTTTCAAGTTTCTTTTCTTTTACTTCGGACCTGCCGTATTAACACAGTGGTGCTAAAATAAAAAAAACATCAAATCTAAGTAGAAAAGATTTTAGTGTCTTAGCCGTGAAAACTACAAACATTCGTAACAAAACATTTTTACAACTTTGAATGCAAAGTTAAACACCTGAGCTGACCTGACCTTTTTTGTCTTCTAAACCAAATAATGGATCACCTACTGTAGCTCCTCAACAAAGTCCTCCCTGGCTGTCCTCTTTTTTCTCCTTCCTGTAGTTTTTCTGATAACTTTTGACCTCCGTGTCTTTTATCATGCGGCGTGGTTCGGGGCGAGATCGGGCGGAGGATGGGCGAGTTTTTTTCCCGGAAACTCTCCAGCTTCGCCGCTGCCGCCGCTCGCTCTAATGCTTGAAACGTGACGACGATTTCCTCGGCCCATCGAGATAATTTAACAAATGGCGTAAAGCTTGAAGGCTGAACTTTTGACACAAATTGAAACGGCATCTCGGAGATGGCGGCTCTTTCCCGCTGGAGCGATTTAAATTGGTCATGTGACTTGTGACATGCTGTTTTCTGGGGTATCGAAACTAGGAATTGAAGTTGTTAAAAAAATTTCGGACGACTCCAGGAGAACCGCGACGTTAACCCCGGTTCCAATCGATGCCCAACCCCACTGGACACGGCAAGAGGTGACCAAACGGAAAACCAAAAAGACGGAGGAGCGTACCATGATGGTGTCGTAGGCCCCGGTGATGAGGGCGATGAAGAGGGACAGCACCATGTAGATGAAGAGCGACACGAAGGTGTACAGGTAGACCTGGCTGAAGATCCACACCAGCGGGCCGCTGCGCTCCATCTCCGCGAACGTCACGAACATGTCGTCGCCGTTGATGAGGGAGAACAGGCACTCCGACACCATGGACAGGGAGCGAAACTGGAAAGAAAAAAGGAGCGTTCCATGTTAGCTACTCTCTGAAAAGCTATTCCTTGCCGCAACAGCGACGTGTTTACCGTGTCGTCCGGCCCAACGTCATTGTTCCAAAGTCGGGTTTTTTATTGCTTTGGTTCGTCGCCTGTGCTCGAACGGATCGCTCGCCGAGCTTGATCGGCTCGTTTGTGCGTACCTTGGTGTGGTAGGGTCCCAGCACGATCCAGCCGCAGAAGCAGTACCCAAGATAAATGGCGGCCGCGCAGAGGCAGAAGCGGATGACGTTGGGAAAAGCGGCCCTCAGAGTCACGATTAAGATCTGTGGCACAAAAAGAAGAAGTCCATGAGACGCGGCGTCAGTGAACTGCAGACAGTTTAAACTCGGTGTTTACATACGTTGTATTTCTGAAAGAAGCTGAGGTAGCGGATGACTCCCACCCACACCAGCAGAGTCGAGGTCCCCAGCAGGATCCCGCAGACGTCGTACGACGACAGCGTCTTCGCGGCGAAAAGGAGACGCCAGTTAGTCGTGACGGGCGGCGGGGGGAACGCAGCGAAACGCGGTCGGCGCCTACCTTGGCTTCTATCCCAATCTTGATGAAGCTGCCGGCGATGGTGAACACGTCGCTGACGATGAGCAGGATGTACCAGCCGTTGACGAACTCCATCCGGTCCTCCCAGCCCACGCTGCGGCCGAGCTTGCGGCGGAAGAACCGCACGTACTCCTGCAGGAAAAAAAAACCCTCTACTGAGACATTCATCCTCTTCCAGGAGGATTCCGAGGCGTTCCCAGGCCGTGTCCTGGCTCTTTCTTGGGGTCTCCTCCCAGTTGGACGTGCCCAGAACACCTCCCTAGGGAAGCATCCAAGTGGAAGTCCGTACCAGATGCCTGAACCACCTCAACTGGCTCCTCTCGCTGAGGAGGAGCAGCGGCTCTCCTCCGAGTCCCACCCGGATATCCAAACTTCTCACCCTGTCTCCAAGGGAGAGAGAGCAGTCCACCCTTTTCCAATTGAGGACCACGGCCTCAGATTTGGGGGTGCTTCACACATTTCGGCTTCATTGTTGTTTAATACATTTAATAAATAAGGACACGGTGGGATCTGTTGGTTGTGTTTGCTCACTTGAGGTTGCATGAAAGATTTGAAGGATTTTAGAACCCGGTAAAGACCAGATCATTATCTATGATACCCTGATACGTAAAAGCCGAGGACTGAAAGATCTTCTTTTCCCCCCGTGACTGTATGTTTGAAAGCCTCTGGCAGAAGTCATGATCAAATACAGGCTGTGTTTAAAGTTCAGTAATTCTGGGATTTTTAACTAAGTGGATCCTTCCTTTGCTTCATTTTGCTAACAAACGCAAAGATGCTGACAGCATAAACGCACCGATTACAGTCAAGGCAGCGAAACTGATAAACCATCAAGTGTCAGACAACGAGGCGAAGGGGAGTGTTGGTTCTTGTTTTCTTACACTCTGCAGAAGGATTCCTCTGACGATGGAGCGGCCGCAGAGCAACAGCGACAGCAGGCAGACGATCGCCACCAGCACGTCGAAGAACTCCAGCGCGTAGCTCTCCGCTGACAGAACACGGCAAAAGAAAAAAATAAAAATCAAAAGAGGGTAATAAAAGCGACCGAGTTCCAATCCCTCCACCAGTCGCTCACCATGCCCCGACACGTTGGGGTCTTTGCACTCTTTTATGGAGGCCTGGTTCTGCAGACTGATCTTAACTTTGCCGCTGTGCGCCCTGTTGTCCGTGACGATCTGATTCAAACAAACAAACAAAAAAACATGTAAAACTAAAGAAAAATGGATGCTGAGTTCTGATTTCCCTGAAATTTGCTGAAGCTCAAAATGATCTGAAAGCTAAATGTAGCAAAATATTAGCTAAGACCTCAAAGTGTCAAAAAGTAATAAAATGCTAGCTAAGAGCTAAACGTTGTAAAACTCTAGCTAATAGCTAGAAGTAGTAAAACACTAAATAAAAGAAGTGAAACCTTAGGTTAAAGCTAAAAGTTGTAAAACGCTAGCTAAGAGCTAAAACTGGCTAAACACTTTTCTTTAAGCTAGAAGTAGAAAAACACTAGCAAAGAGAAAAAAAACCCATCAAAACACTAGGAACAAAAACTAAAAGTAACAATTTGTTATCAAAACGTAAAAAGGAGCAAATTGCTAATTTAATTAATAAAAAATGCTAGCTAAAAAACTAAAAGTAGTAATGTAGTAAAGTAGTAAAAAGTAACGAGTGGCTAACTATAACCTAAAAGTAACAAAAGACTAGCTTTAGCCCAAAGTAGCAAAAAGTTAGCTAAATTTAGCAGAACTTTAGCTTTTAATTAAATTATCATTAGTAGAATTAGCTGTTAGCAGTTACAGTAGTAAAAGTGGTATTAGCAGAACTAGCAATAGCATTAGCATAATTAGCAGCAGTAGAGTTAGCATTAGCATTAACAGTAGTAGAAGTGGTATTAGCAGAACTAGCAATAGCATTAGCATAATTAGCAGCAGTAGAGTTAGCATTAGCACTTCCAGTATTAGCTGTAGCAGAATTAGCATTAGTAGTAGTAGAAGTAGATTTTAAAGAGAACTGTTTATGAAGGATTTGAAAATGTATTTTAATAAGGAATTGGTTTTAAATAAAGCTTAAATATTTTGAAAAGTGTAAAAGTTACACCTATTTTAAAAAATGTACTGAAAGTTTTCATATAGCAACGGATAAATTAGCACATAGTTTGCAGAAGCAGTTAGTGTCGATGTTAATTTAGCGTTCACACAATAAGCAAACATGTCCACGTGTTTAATCTTACTTAATTAAACATTAACATTTCACATTTAACCCTGAATTGGGTCGATCCCAAAAGGTTATTTGGTTGTAGACCACTAAATAACAACCAAAGAATGTGAAAAACTCTGTTATTTTAAGGGGGGGGGGGAAATGGCTTTTTCCAGGTCTCATTAAAACAAGTCCAGTTGTACATTAGATATTTTAGTAATAGACAGAAGACACACACACACACACACACACACAGTTTTAAGAACAGTCAGCTCACAGTGATAGCGAAGGTGTAGCAGTCAGGGATTTCATTGTTTATAACTGTCTGAATGTTGATGGCCTTCAGCTGGAAGTCCACCGTGACATTGATCAGCCTAAAGAAAGGAAAATATGTATATATATATATATTTTGGGAGTATAAGATGTACAGGTGAAGCATTAAGGCAAAACTGTTTATTGTTAAGCAGAATCTAACTTGTGGAACTGGAGAGTGAAATTCTTGTAGTCGTCAATTCCCGGAGCCGAGCCGTGAGCTGGTGGACTCAGCCCAACGCAGTCTGGGGAAGAAACAAGAGCAGAAAACAGCCTTGAAGGAAGTGAAATGTTCCACGTGAGGAAGTGAAGGCCCGCAGGCCATCCAAGGGCAGCCGTTTTGCTTCTGAACGCAGAATCCCTCGCCTGCTTTTGTCCGCCTCGTTTCTTATCGTCGCCCACAAACTGTTTGCAGAGTCAGCAGATGTTTGCAAACAGCTACTTTCCCACAAACGCAGTTTTAAAAAGCACATAAAGATAAAAAATAAATAAATAACAGTCCAGGGCCTCATTTCCTTAAACGGATACGTCCGATCTTTTGTAGTGGGCTTCTGTGGAAAGGTTATGAACAATTAATATCTCACCTGTCGTGGATAGCCTCTTTGAACGACCTCAGTTTGGAGGAACGGATGGACCGCTGTCGTCCTGAAACAACTTCAGTCTCAAAAAAAAAAAAACCTGACAAAGTCGGTGCTAATGCTGTTTTATGAACCTTCAAGTCGACAGGAACCTGCTTCGGTCTTAGACTAGCCATTAGCTCATCAGTCTGGTCACAATCAAACTCCATTCTTCCTAAATTAGGCCGCTCGAAGAGCTATCTGCGACAGATAGGATACTCGCCGCTCACACCTTCTACGCAGACGGGAGCTGCTACCTGTGACGACGCGTGGGTCGATGTCGAACGTGTCGTTGCCGGGGTCGATGGTGCCTCTCCGGTAGTACCTCTGGCAGAGGGACAGAGCGCTTCCGTTCACGCCGACCCCCGCCACGTACGCGTACTGCCCCAGGGCGATGTGGGGCAGAGCCAGGTACTTCACGCCGGGAAGGGGGGGGGGTGTGGAAATTCAGACTCCAGGTTAAACTCTTTCTGTGATATTTATTTATTTATTTTGGCAGTAGCGGGCAGCCTACCTGCTCCACGGCGAAGTGAATGCGGTCGTACAGCTCGGCCTGCGTGTGGACCGCCTGCGGAGCGTTGTCCCGGTAGCCCTTCAGGAACAGGTGCTTGAACGCCGCCGTGTTCTCCTCCCTGAACGTCACCACCATCTGGTTGCTCAGTCCGAACAGCACCAACTAAAGGGGGCAGAGGCAAAACACTCAGGACGCCACGTTTCTGCGACTTGGAAAAGGCTGGAGCGTTGTGCGGAACGCGATGGATTGCCGACCAAACCGATTTTATTCCCAGAGGAAGACAGTAAACATAACGAGTGTTTAAACTAAGAGTTTGTACCATTTGTCAATAAAGTAGCTCCAGGTCCACGTTTCCCTCTGTGAACACATGTTGTTCTAAAACCCATATTTAGTTTTCCAGATGTGTTGGCTCCTCAATTCAGAGGCACTAATGCACCCCCATACCATCAGCGAGCGAGGCAGGATTTTAAACTGTGCGCCGATAACAAGTCAAATGGTTCCTCTCCTCTTTGGTACAAAGGACAGGGTGTTTGTGGTTTGCCAAAAAGGACGTTGAATTTCGATCGGTCTCACTACAGAACATTTTGTTTTTGTTTACATTTCGCACAACGTCCCGACTTTTCCCGATTTCGGGTCGTACGCGTCAACGGAAGCTGACGGTGCTCCACCTGCGTGGTGACGATGACGATCTTGAGCAGCTGCAGAGCCAGTTTGAAAGGCTTGCGTCCCTTGGCGTGGTATTTGTCGCAAGGGCTCATGAAGAAGTACTTGAGCTTCCTCCTCAGGGCCTCCTCCTCCTCCTCGTCCTTCAGCTGCCGGTGGAACTGGGAGCCCGACAGGCCGCTGCCGCCGAGCACATCCTGGGAGCCGTAGCTGGACACGGGAGCCAGCAGCCGGTCCTTCTCTGAAAAGAAAACAAAAGGGTAGCTTTTCACAGCCTGCTTCTGAAAGATGATGATGGTTAATGGTTGTGTCTGTTAGCAAAATATCTCATGAACCACTGGACCGATTTTAACAAAACTTGCAGAAAGTAATCACCTGATGCACATCTGCGACTGATTATGTTTCGGAGTCAAACGGATTCATGATATCCACCACAGCCAGCTGACCTCAGGAAACATAAAAATGGCTGAAACTCA
This sequence comes from Kryptolebias marmoratus, assembly GCF_001649575.2. Classification (NCBI taxonomy): domain Eukaryota; kingdom Metazoa; phylum Chordata; class Actinopteri; order Cyprinodontiformes; family Rivulidae; genus Kryptolebias; species Kryptolebias marmoratus. The sequence continues at coordinate 18,339,798 of NC_051441.1, forward strand.
GCCAATCTTTCAGATGATGACCTAAAATTTGGTGTGGTAGTAGCTGAGACTGATCCCCAACACATATTCTGAGCGCTAACCAATCGCGTGAGATCTCCCTTTAAAGATTATACCACGAACTGCTGGGAGGCAACGCTGTCTGTCTGTTAGCAAAATATCTCACGAATCACTGGATGGATTTTAATGAAACTTTCAGGTTATAATCACCGGATGTCCATCTACAACTGCTTAGATTTGGGAGTCGATCCGATTCAAGATGGCTGACAACGATTTAAAAACTCTCTGCGCAAACAGACGAGTCTCTCTGCTGGAAATGAATGAAATCTGCCTCGCAGGGGGACTCCGTCGAAGCTCAAGTTCCAACACGGAGCAGACGAACTCAGTTGCGGGTGGAGAACAGGGAGGATGCTGACCTGTGGTGGTGTCCTGGGTGGAGGGGGAGCCTGAAGAAGCCATGCCGCCGATGGGCGACCTGGAGGCGGCCGGGAGCAGCGGAGAGCCCCCGCTGCGGGAGGAGCCACGGGTTATTGTTGGTTTTTAACGAAACCCGAGGAGCTCCATCACATATAGGCAGGATGCGGGGTGGCACAAAGGTAAACACAGAGCAGCTTCCTCCTGACCACGTGACGCGCGTCACGTGACCGAGCTGCTGCTGCTGCTGCTGCTGCAGGAAGACGAGCTGAAATCAGACAGAGGCAGTCAATTATTGTTCGGGTTTGAATCAGCAGCGCGATCAAACACGATGAGGACGTTAAAGGGGTGTTTCCGACATTTTAAAGTGGATCTGGGTTGTTTGTCTCTGTGTGTCCCTGTCCAGGGTGTCCCCCTGTCTCTCACACAGTGACTGCAGGGAGACAGACACCAGCTCCCCGCGACCTGGAATGGATTAGTGGGTAAAGAAAAGGTTACAAACAGTATCTAACCTGCGGTAGATAGCTCTCGGTTCGGATAATAAAGTTTAAACATTCAAAATGTCACCAACTCATTTTTCCTCACCAGAAATGTCTTTGGGTATAAAAGCGTTTGTTTCTTTTTTGTCATTAAAAGTTAAACGGTATATCTAAACAGTAGGCTTTCGAGTTATGCATTCAGGAATGGGATGCAGCCCGAGCAGTGATGTCATCACTCTGCGACCATCAGAGCACATTATTAGCATTTCAGTCAAACATGCAGCATAGAACGTTTAATATTTACACATAACACTTACCATTTAGGTTTGACTTTTAATTAAACATAATGTTTTCTTACACAAAAAACGTGTTTTTTTTGTGAGGAAATGCAAAATGTCAAGAAAAGGGAGCTAATTACAACTTTACAACTGGCGCCTTATGCTAACGAGCTAACGGCTCCGAACGCGGGATGTGCGTTTTAAGCAAAAACGCTCTTCATATTTGTCTGTAAGCTTTCAATTTCTTTTCGAATATTCACCCCCACACCCCTCGAGTTCTGCAGCTGAAACCCCTCTAACGAAACAAAGGCTTCAGGCGCAGAGACATGTGCTGCTGCTAATCCCGCGATCCGGTCGATCTTCAGATTCTTTCATCTTTCCCGGCCGAACGGATCGACATGGACGGGACCGTATTGGCAGTAAAGCTGAGCTCACCCCGAACCACAATTTCCACTTTACAATCCTTTCAAAATAAAACTACAATGGCAATTTGTGTCAAAAAAGCCACCAGGTGCAGGTGTAAAAAGGCAGTAGTGACGGCTGCGTCAGTCCTGTAAACTCAGCGGTTTTAAAACAGACTTTAATATTCCAAAATCACTGCCCATACAGTCCAAACGCAGCTAAAAGCAATTTGAATTCCTTTATTTTGGCTGAAATAGTTTATTATTCCAGTTAGAGGTGCTCCCAGGCTGCTCCAGAAGTGCTACAGCTACTTGCTGCTGCTCTCCGTGTTCGCAAAGAACAACAGAAGTCAACACAAACAACCCCGCGATGCAAAATTGTTAAAAGACCGTGGCTTTTTAAAAATTTTATTTTATTTTTTTGTAAGACGGCAGTCCAGGTTAGTCTTCGACGCGCTCCGACTAGCCGTTAGCTCGTCAGTCCGGTTAAATTCAAGCTGTTTCTCCAAGACGAGGCTGCTCGAGGAGCCATTAATTGTTCAACGCTTTACCGCCGGACCCCCTTCAAAATGTCCAAAATATTTCTTCAAACACAACCACTGCTGTCAGGATGACATCATCAGAGGAGTGACAATTGGGCTTTAATTGTTAAAGTCCAGAAAAAGAAAAAAAAAAAAACCCCACTTATTTAAACACAACTAATACAACAATCCAAATATGTACATACAAATACCACAATAATGAAACACTACAGACATGATTTCAATTATAACATAATAAAAATCTGAATCTACTTCTTTCCCACGGTTGATTGTTTTCGTTTGGCTAAGGTTATTTTTTACTCATTAATTAGTTGCTAACAGCATGAAATGGTGGAAATAAAGATGTTAAATACTGCATTTCAGGTCTTTGACCGCTCAGAGCACTTCCACGCCACAGACAGATCGGGGCAATTTGGGGTTCAGCTTTTTTGCTCAAGGTGGCATCAGGCGGTGGGATCGAACCGCCGACTCATATGAGCCTTGGCCGCCCACGTTGCCCGTACAGGCTGTCTAGCTCTGACGTATGTATTTGTTACGAACTGCGTTAAATAAAAGCGTGAATTTGAAAAACAACCATTTCACGAGCTAAAACAGGGCAGAAACGATCCACAGAACGGCCTGTTTTCGGCTCGACGCGGCGCCGCTGCTGCCCTCCGCAGAGAACGGGAACGGGCTCCGGCGTCCCTCATCGCCCGTCCAGAGCCTTGTCCCTGGCTATGACCGACTCGTTGAACTTTATCATCAGAGTGGTGCCCTTGTGCCAGTGGGCCGTGACCTTGGCGGGGAAGCCGCTGTGCGTGAGGATGGCCTCCACGACGCCGGCGGTGAACGCCGCGCAGTTCAAGCTGCTGTTCTCCTTGGGCACGGAGATGTACGTGTTGACCAGCGAGTCCTTCTCGATGATGTAGTACGTCTTGTCGTCGTCGTTGGCCTGCTCCAGCTTGTCGGCCTCCTTGCCGAACAGAGACTTCCAAACGTTGACCTAAAAAAAAAAAAAAAAAAACGCAGACAACCGTGTTAGCTTCGGAGAGCGGAGGAACGGACGGACGTGCGTGCGCGCGCCTTTCCACGCGGCTCACCTTGACGAAGAGCAGCATGTTGAGCACTTTGGTCTCCCGCTTGCCGTTCTTCTCCCTCAGCACCAGCGCGTCCAGCATGTTGGCGCCCACCCTCCGGCCCATGTCGGCCAGGCGCGTCTGCAGCTCCGACACGGAGTACACGCGGCTCTGGCAGTACTGCACCATCTCCGAGAAGAGCAGGGCGAAGGCGCTCAGGCTCACCTCCGTCTTGGGTCGGCTCAGGGGTCGCTCCAGGATGGTGGACTTGCCTCGGGTAAACCGCGTGTCCATTTCCTGTTGGGGAGGGACACGCACAGCTGTGGGACAGACATAGAAAACACCTAATAATCAACAATATTATCAAGTTTTTTGTTTTTTGTAGAGCTATCGCTTCAATTCTCTTATAGTATCAGCTGTAATTTAGCTACACGGCGGGAAAAAAATGCATTTCAAAGATTAAAGACTCAACATTTATTGAAGGAATGCATATCGCCCGCCGCCTTTCATGCTAAGGTTATAGTCCATGTTTGGTCAAAACTTGAAAATAACGTTTACGCGTGACCTCATGCGACATGTCCCATTCAGAGTCTCAGCTACTGCCGCACCCAGTTGTAGCTCAACATCCGAAAAACCGACCTTTGCAGCGGCCGATTATTTTTGGCCGCGGCGGCCATCGTGAGTCGGGTTGAATCCGAAAGCTAATCAGCTGTAGCCGCACGTCCAGTGATTCATTTCTGGAAGTTCCGCTGAAATCCGTCCAGTGGTTCACGGGATATTTTGTCTGTCTTTGCTCTTCGTAGGCGGGCGATAAAGGAACTTTATGGAACATATTCCAGGAATTAATCCGCACGTTTTGGTCAATATTATGTCTTTTTTTTTTTAAAGGAAATTATCAGCTTATATTGACAACATCCCAGTAATATCAGGGAGTTTGAATAGTGTCTCAGGTTAAGTGACTTTCAGTGGGAGCAAAAACACAGAGTGGTCACATGATGGAGGAATTACGACACGTTTTCTCTTCTCTTCTCTTCTCTTCACCAAAGGCATTGTAAACAAACAAACAAAAAACAACAGAAAAGTGATTTATATCACATTTGTTTAACACATGACCTTCTGGTCTGTTCTCTGGCAGCCATTAATCTGAGGGAAAAGTCTATTTAACAATGAATTCATGATAAAGTCCCTGCCTGAACATTAACATTATTCTGGTGTTACACATAAAATAAACCGTAAAAAAAAACTAACAGGGAATCTTCTTGTTCCACATCAGGACACAATATCAGAATAAATTACACTCAACTTTGTAAGGGGTGGTGTTCTGATATTTACTGGTTGTCCTGCTTTTCTTAGACATACATTTAAAAATTTAAAGTGTTATCAGTTTCGACGTATTTTCCTTTTTTCACGGGGTTAGCTTCAGAGCTCCATGCGAGCAAAGAAGCGAACAGGTAAAGGGTTCCTGATTCAATTTTTTTTAGTTAATTAGGATTTTGTTTTCATTTAAACCACTTCACTTTGATGATTTAAAGCGGACATTTACATAAACGCTACATCCTCATATACATAAGAAAGTGTATTTTTGTTTTTAATCCTGTAGTCTTAATCTCCAGACGAACAGCTGACCGACCGGCTGTTAGCCGACTAGCTAAAAATGCTAACCCGGAAATTCAGCCAAAAGTTACCGGCGCGTGAGCTCCCCCGGCGGCACTAACCTACACCTTTCCAAACACAGACTAAAAACATTTGGTATCAGTTAATCTGCCCTTTATTGGTTTCGTTTTATTAAAATAAACGCACCTTTTCGGGATAAAACAGCTACGTGGTTGCTATTGCTTCCGTGTTTTCTTCTTCGTCTGTTTACAAAAGACAAACGCTTCCTGGGTTTAAAATGTATTCCGCCACCTAGCGCACCGGAGGCTGTAGCAACAACAAGAAAACTCATTTCTTTCTTTTTCTTCGCGGTATGGACATATCATTTTCAATTTAACAAAAACTTTATCAGTGAACATCTTCACCAAAAACATTTGCTTGATAAGAACAGAAATGTGGAAGCAGTCTTTTTAGATTTAAAGAACGAGAATGATACTGTCCACATTTTTATTTTCTTCGGGTAAAATCATATCCTTCAGACAGAAAATAATATGTTTATACGGATAAGATGACTGCTGCCTAGGAGTCCCACAGGGCTCCATTCTTGGCCCAGCTCTGTTTACCCTTTAAATTTGTGATTTATAAAATATTTGGCACAAATGTTTTACTGTCTAAATGTACACCAATGACAGTGATTTTCTCTTTAGTGGACTCTCTAAATCTTGTCTTTCATTGGATACAAAACACTACCTGTATAATATTTCCAAAACATTCTGAAGTTATTTGGCATTCAAATGGTTTTGTGAGCTTGATATTGTACAATGAATTCTTGAAATCTTGGATTCCACATTATTGTTTAAAAACTACAACAAGTACAAACAAATAAGGCCATATCTGACACCTGATACCGCTAGAATAAATATATATATAAAATGTCTAAAATCACATCGATTATTGTAACTCGGTCACTCAAACAAATTTTAAACTTCTTGTTTTGATATATTTGTAGTTACCTCTGTGGTCCTGTTAGCTCATGTGTCTCAGTTTTTGTATTCTTTTTTAATTTTCTTATTTTTCTTGAGCGTTTTACCAACTTCCCAAAGACTTATAGTTGAAGATTAGCCTTCGTGGCTGAAAGTGGACTTACCCACGATCAATAAAGTGCATTGTTCCTTTTTAATACATTAACAATAAACAATAAATGTTTGAGTCACCCGGCAGGAGAATCGTGGATTTAAAAAAATATTTTGACTGTGGTTTAGTCTCATAAACATGACCTTATCTGTCTTCTTCCTCTCTAAAAATTTCCACATTATTACAGATTAACGTACACATAACTGACCTTTGCTATCTGCAGCCTGGACCCTCTTCAGCTGGATTTTCCAAAAATCACCTAGACTGCATCCACTTCCTGTTCTCTGTCCAAGCCGCAAGAACCTGCACGGGGCTTTCTGTCGTCGTGCGCGTACGTATGTTGCCAGCGTGTGCGCTTACATTTCTGGCCCCGCTGCCGCAACGCACGTGATTCATGGTCTTTGGGACTTCCTCAGTTCTGCATCCGCCTTGGCTTTGCTTAGTTTTTTTTTGTTTTTTTTTCCCAACGAAAACCTATCACGTTGCCTCAGAGAGGAGTGCCACCGGCGGCGGTGACCAGCCCGCAGTTTGAGTTTGTTACACAAGCGGCGGCTGCGTTCATGACACAAAACGCGATGACTGAGATTTTATTGCAGAACTCTCGAGTTTCTCCGAAATGTCCGAAGCCCGTCGCCTCGAGATCAGTGGGAACGAGATAGTGCTGGTGTTGCAGGTGCCTGGTTTCCCCGCATTTCTCAGGCGGGCACGCCGACCGATTAGACGGAGGTGTAGCCTGTATCCCGCGTGTGCGCAGCGGCTGCATACACACCCACGTGCTCTGCATACGAGCGTGTATAAATGAGCGCGGGACAAACGAGGTGCGCACATTCGAAGGCTGCAGCTGGCAGCGTTCACGAGCCGGGATGGAGAGAAGCTGCTGGAAATCGACCCTGGTCCTTCTGGCGCTGCTAATCAACACAAACGCCGAAGGTAATATTTGTGTTTTTGTGTTTTTTTTATGAGCAAACCACACTGATGCCATTACTACGTGTTAAATATGAGTCAGCTTTTGGAAAGCCAATGGATGCTAACAGAGCTGAATGAAGTTAGGTCTCATCTTGTTGCAGTTTCTTCTTGTTTACTCACCAAAACATTGGGTTACTGGTAGGTGTGGAGGGGGGTAATAAGAGGACAGAAAGTCTTTGACAACTAAGCTACGCTGTCGTAACTTGCACAGAATGCGGTTTGGCATCACCTCGCTGCAATAACTGCAGTCCCTGCAGGAGAAGAAGTCATGTAATGCTCCAAAACCTGCACTTTTTATCAGGCGTTAACGGTTGTTTCTTAGTTGTTAGCCGAGCCACAAACAGCAGTGTCCTCCAGTGGGTACCAGCTTCTAAACTAAACACACAAATCAGCCGTCGAACTGTACGCTACGCAGCATTTCTGTTTATCTGTATTTAACTTTACAGAACTCAGTCTGGTTCTTCTTAAACAACTTCTTTTTTTTCTTTCCCACGCTCGGTGGAGCTTTAACTTCTATTTGTAAACGTAAAAATCGCTGACATGTTGTTTTTTTTTTAATTTCCCAAAAGTGTTGCTGAGCAAACACAGGAATTTCCACTACAGAATGTTTTTGTTAAGGCTAATTTACTGTATTTAAGCAGCCAATTTACTTGTTGTTCCCTGACGTACGCAGATTTTATACTGAAATTATATATAGTAGGGGAACAAACGATGTTGCTAATCTTACACTGATAAATGTTACTTTTAAAAGTCTTCCTTATTTTTAACTTCTGTAAGACTCAGCATGGTTATGATAGTCTATTTAAGCTAAATTGCATTTTGTGACCAACGTTTATGCGGATTTACTCCATAAACTTGTCGTTTGTGTTATCACTATCATGGATTTTTCAGGTCCCAGGTTTCAGGTTACCCTGAAAGGACAAGATAAAACTTGTACGACTCGGATGCCCACAGGAATATTTAATTACAGCCCAAATTAATTCAATTATTTTGAATTCTTTAATAAAACATTCAGTAAAGACCTTAAGCAAGTTAGTTTCCAAATACTAAGCCTGTAACATAATGAAACGACAGTAGCTACGGCATTAAAAGTGAAAACACGTGTTTAATACCACATTTCAAACTGATTAGTTATGATATAAAACATCTGAAAAGTCCTAAAATTAAATATTTGTTCTGATTCATCAGCAAGTTCATAGATAAGGCAAGCTAACGCTACAGCCGTTAGCCTGCTAGCCACTTTACAAACCAGTATTTGACCATTTTGAAACACTGCGAGCTAAATGTTTGCGTTAATTTTTTATGTGACAGTATTTCTTGTCTATTTTCTCAGCATAATGAACATTTTTTTGGGTTCTTTTAACGTAAGAGTTTTATTTCTGTCATCGACTTTCAAGATGTTAGCGCCCTCTGAGCGCGAGAAAGATAAGAAAATACTGGTCTGAACCCCAAGAAGAGTGAGAGCATGCTTCAATAATTACAGCTCAATAAGTCTTTTATATAATTACATTAATTAATTCTTTCAATTATACATTCCCTAAATAATTTAGGCAAATTAGCCTCTAAGTAACTAGCTGAGTTTGATGAACAACTAGCAACATAAAACATTCAAAGCTAGCATTCAGTTTCTAACACTTTGTTTCCCTTTTTGACAAACTAGTTCTACTAAAATACTCAAAAAAAAAAACCACAAAACCTTTAAGTTTATTATTTTTTCCTTTATTTTTCCACAATAAGGCGTGGCCGTTTCCCAAACTAAAGCCTTTTATCTTAGTCATCTCTGCAAGCTAACCGGCTAAAGCTAACTACTGTAGCATTAGCTCGTTAGCGCACTTTAGCGCTCACTCAGTATGAAATATTCAATTTAGTTGGGCAGTAAAAGTAATTGAAGAGCTTTTCTGTGTTTTAACAGAGAGAGAGACTGGTGTTTAAATGTTTCTTTTAAAAATTATTTGTATTTTGCATGTGTATCTTGTGTTTACCCGCACAGGGACTACATACCAATAGCTAGCAGCTAAATGTGGCATGGTGTCTCTTAATTGTTTCTTATTTATTTATTAACTTCTTTTACTAGATTATTGTTCTATGTGCATGGTCCTTTTAAAATGAACTTATTTTTATGATTTTTTTTTTTTTTTTTTCCAGCCTTATTTTCCTGCCACATGGAAGACTTCATCAAGGCTGTAAAGCAGGTGGAAGACCAGGACCCTGGTTCCGACCCGGTAGCTGTGCTGAAGAAGCTGCGGAGGGCAGCGGGCCTCAATGACGCCTTCGTTCAGAGCTTCCTGGCAAATGCCGACACCGGTGGCCCTGAACTGGATTCCAACCTCACAGATTACATTCGCAAGGCCGTTCATCACAGAGTGCTGGAAGAGTCCAGAGAAGAAGGCGTGGTTCTGACCCCTGACGGGACCACTGTTGCCCTTGGGCCGCTCCTGCTCGGTCTCGAGGCTGGCTTTTCCAAGGCCCGCGACGCAGGCCTCTACCAGCTGACTCTGGCCAAAGACCTGGGCCACGCTCTTGGGGGCGGCTCTCCTGAAACGCGTCGCCTCGGACCTGACGGCTGCTGGGACAACCTAACCTTTCCTCAGGTCTTCGCCCTCTCGGACGAACCGACCCTGCTCACCGCAGCTCAGGTCAACGGAGGCATGGACGGCGTGGTGCTGGGGAAGGAGGTCTCCGCCCGCCCCGTGGGTCCTCCCAAGCTCAGCGGCCTACTGGCGGAGTACTACAGCCACCAGCTGGGCAGCGAGGGAATGGATGGTGCGCCACGTCTCATCAGCCGACGCCGCAGGGAGAACTTCAAAGCCCTGGTCCGCCCTTCGGCGCTGGCCAGGCATGCGGTGAACTCGGCAGAGCGGCAGCAGATGCTGGGAGGACGCTCAAAGATGGCGGTGAAGACGAAGAACCAGCTGAAGGCCGCGGTGAAGAAGGGAATGAAAGAGTTCATCCACAAGTACATGGGTGAGCACGGGCGCGAACCGAACAGCGAAGTGAAAAGCCGGCGTTTAAGGATGCATTCACAGCAGACCCGTTTAGTCCGCTTTAATCGAACTCTAGTTCATTTGCCTAGAAAGTCCGGTTCGTTTGGAGAGGTGTGAACGAGCAATCGAACTCTGATGCGGACCAAACAGGCGAACTCTGGTCCGCCAAAAAACCTCGGTCTCTATTAGTTCGAAGTGAACTCCGGCGAGGTTCGAATGCATATGTGAACGCAAGCGGACCGGAGCGGACTACAGCACAGGGCCTTCTGGGTAAATACAACCAAAACAAATGTGCGTTTCTACCACTAGAGGGAGAAATGGCTCGTAGTTTGTTTGGCACATGTACCACAGACAAAACAGAAATCCTAAAACCGCTAAAATTTGACGCCACTTCGTTTTTGTCCACTTTCCCAGAAGAAGGAAGTCGCGCTCAGTGTCTTCTTCAGAGGTTTTCCTGTCGTTTCCTTCAGTAGTTCTTGGTGCAGCGCCACCACAGGCGAGGGGGGGGGGACAGGTCGCTCAAAGGGTTTGTCTCGATTGACTCGTGCAGGGTGAATGTAAACCACACAAGCTGAAAATGGAACAAATGCCGTAATTTTGGTCCCCAATCGAACCGAGTCTACCGGACTATCGGGTGTGAATGCAGCCTCGGGAGTTTTGTCTGTCAAAGTTGACGTAAAGAAAAAAAAAAAATAATAATGGCGCCTTTGTGTTCCAGACTGTCCGCCCTTCATTCCTCGGTGCATGTGGGGCGCGGAGCCGTACAGAGGAACGCCCACCAACCTGACTCTGCCCCTGGCCTTCATGTACATCCATCACACCAACACGCCCAGCGCGCCCTGCCTGACCTTCGAGCAGTGCTCTGCGGACATGCGCTCCATGCAGCGCTTCCACCAGGAGGACCGAGGCTGGGACGACATCGGATACAGGTAAAAAGCGACACCGGCTCAACCCTTGGTGCCCCACAGGTGCACATTCCAAGTAACCCTAACGTTCTTCTGTTTCCTCCCTGAATAATAAAAAAAAAAGCTTCGTCGCCGGCTCCGACGGGCACATCTACGAGGGGCGAGGGTGGCACCAGCAAGGGGCCCACACTCTGGGGCACAACTCCAAGGGCTACGGCGTTTCCTTCATCGGAGACTACTCGGCCCGGCTGCCGTCCCAGCACTCCATGGGGCTGGTGAGGGAGCAGCTGGCGTCCTGCGCCGTAGGCGGTGGCCGCCTGGCGCCCTCCTTTGCCGTGCAGGGCCACAGGGACGTGGTGAACACGGCCTGTCCCGGCGACGCTTTCTACGAAGAGATCAAGGGCTGGGAACGCTTCGAGGTACGTAAGGAACTCCGGGGACGAAGAGAGGCCAATCGTCTTATCTAAAAATCGGGCAATAATGTTTTGAATAAGTATATAAAAGGTTTTTAGGGTTGTTACACAGTCTGCAACAAATATAATTAACTTTATGCCTTAAAAACCTGCACCTTAAAGGGGTAGTTCGGCCATTTTGAAGATCTTACTTGTCATAGGCGGCTTTCTGGTCGGCCTCACTTTGAAGGAATAGTTTGAGCCTGACGGGACTGATGAGCTAACGGCTAGTCTGAACACAGACTGGATTGCCGCCATCTTGAAACAACTCCAGGAAATTGGAACTTTTAATAATGGTACATGGGGTATTCTTTTTTTTTTTTTTACGTAGGTTTGACGTCACGCGGTTATTTGCACAGACTTCTGTGGGAGTTTGCCAGTAGCAGCTAGCTGTAGCACTTCTGGTTCATCTTGGGGGTCACTTTTAAGCGTTTTTATTTTTAATCTGTTTTGTAATCTTAAATCAACTACAGTATTCGGAATTTCATGGCGGTTAGATTATTGGAAATATTAAATCCGTACTGGAAGTTCCCCCTGGTTGCACCAGAAAATAAAATACAAATACAGATACAAGAATATAACAACATTTTTATTTTTCTTGCTCCCTCCTCGCAGTCAAAAATCCTAAACCTTAAAGAAAAACGAAAACCCCAAACAAAACTAAAAGGTGGAGAAGTTTCAGTAAAACCTGAACAAGTTTAAATATATATAAATTCCTCAGTGCCTGGTCACACCCTGCAGCAGTCCTGCAAGAAGGGTCTCCAAGCTGCACAGGAAGTGCTACAGCTAGCTGCTATTTGCACTCGCAAATAGCCGTAGAATCCCATGGAAACAACTAGTGAGAAAAGGTTTATAACGTAGAGTTTGTAGGAATCACAGTAAATGTTTAAGGCAGGACTTAAAGTCTATCTATTTAAAAAAAAGCGATCTACAACAGGTAAGATACTAACTACTGGCTTAAGTTGCACTCTGTTATATGTTCAGATGCTTTAAACGTCTTGTGATTTGCTTTCCAGCTGAGATCAAGTGCCCTAAATTGTGTGGCGTCTGTCTCTTTGCAGGAGGTGAAGAAGTGAACACCATCTGCGTGGCGGGAGGAACCGAAAACATTAAACGATGAAATATTCTTCCTGTTCTTTCGTGCGTCGACTTTTGTTGCTCCGAGCCGCGTTCGGGTGAAGCGGTTTCGAGAGCAGATTCAGCGTGGTTTCTGTGCAACGGGCGACCTGCTCTCGCTCCCCTTTCCAAAATCTATCTTTGAGGATTTGTAGTTTTTTTAAGGCTGCCACATTTAAATGGCATTAAAACATGTCATCTTGTTAAACAGCTAAAAAAAGCCTGAAGGTTTCCCCTAGATGTTCCTTTCTGAAGTCATCGGGTTTCTGTTTGTGCCTTTAAATGTACAGATAATAAAGACAAATGCAATCTAAATAAAACTTCATATAAATATACTTCTATTGATTATTTTACTGTGTCTGGTTGGACACAGTAAATTAACTGACAGAACACAAAGTGGACACATCAATTCATCTGTAATTAAAGATAATAGCCGATAAGTCCTTAAAACGGGCAGTTTGATGTCTTACGCCTGTAGCATTTTTAGCCCCGTGCGGACATTCTGGCCAGTTTTGAAGTGGGAGTCTGTGGAAAAGTTATGAACAGTTAATATCTTACCTGTTGCAGATAGGTTTGACAAGCTAACGGCTAGTTCGAGAGTCGCCAAGACCAAAGTGGACTGCTGCAACCCTGTTCGTAGAAAAAACACGGCTTTCAGTTTCTCAGAACAAGGTTACTTACACAGAATTGTGTGGGTATTGCAAGTGCAGAAAGCAGCAGCAGCTAGCTGTAGGACATTAGGTACAAACCTGGCAGGAATTTCGCAATATTTAAGCCAAACTCTATTCTTATAAACATTTAAACTGCCGCCAGTTTTGAATTACATGGCTATTCTGGCAGAAATATGAGGGAATTCCTGCTAGAAGAGTCTCCAGGCTGCACAGGAAGTGCTACAGCTAGCTGTTGCGGTCTGAATATAAACGTAACCATAGAATTATACGTAAATATCTGAGTAGTGAGATATTGACAGGGGTGTAAAGGTTTCTAAAATAATGTTCACATGAGCTGATGTGAAATTCTGAGTCGTTTGGTTTTTAGCTGCGCGCAAATTAGCCGTTAGCTTAGCCTGCCGGCCATGAACTCCATTTACTGCATATTACATTTATTATATCTTTCCTACTGACAACAGGAAAAAGTTTATTTGCGCAAATGCTTGACACAGAACAAAAGCAGTTGAATTAAAGCTTTAAAAAGGGATTTTAAAAGGATACGTTTTACAACTTAAAAGCCTTTGAAATCGACACGCGATAACACTAACCGGACAGCAGGGGGCGCCAAATGCTCATGTAAAAATCTGGAGTTCAAGTTTTTTTTATTTTTTTTTTTTGTGTGATTTTTTTTTTTTTGTTAAATTAGTTGAAAACTAAAACAACCGTTTTTATTAGACAGCCAGCAGAGACACGCCGGCGTTACACCACACAAATGAGTGATTTATCACACTTTAACATGCCGGGTTAGGCGATACAGGCTGAATCTGAACGGGAACAGATGATAGGAAAATGGAGAAACTTCACGTCTCCGACGAGCTGCGCGTGTTTTTATTTAGGCAGAAAATATATGTTCAGTTGTGGTTTGTAAACTCTGAACAAGACACGTAAATAGCCCCACGAGGAGAATAATAATAATAGAAAAAGGTGGGTTAGAAGCAACGAGAGGCCGCGGTGGAAGTTGGGAGAGATTAAACTTTACCCCGGTGGGCGGCTGAAAGTCTTCCCCTCCCCGGCCGTTGACGTTACGTACGCCGCCGTGGCGTGTCTCTATGGTGCCCGACCGAGAGCGGAATAACATGGAGTCCTCCGCCTGGCATCTCCGAGAGAGCCCGGCGAAGGGGACCTGAGAGTCCGGGCGAAAACGTACCGAAAAGGAGGGTGGGGGGGCTCTGTCTCTCTCTCTCTCTCTCTCTCTCTTCTTCTTCCCTCCGTCGGGAAGCGGAGCGGCGACCGAGCTTCAGCTCCGTCCCGAAAAAAAAAAAAAAAACACCACCATGACGAGCTAGGCGGCCGGAGTCCTCCTCCTCCCCGACCCGCGAACCGCGCCAGGCCGATTCCAGTGAGTACTTCTTAAAAAAAAAGAAAGAAAGAAAAATAGAGCTGCAGTTTAGCGTTTATAAAAAAAAAAAAGGGGGCAGCGTGAGTGTTATCGCCCCCCTCCCCGTACTAATCACCTGACAGCGGCTGGATCGATGCGAGCCGCGTCCTCTGAAGGAGAGGAAGGGGGGGACGGATAGAGGGGGGACACCATCCAGCTCATCCAGCTCATCCAGCTCATCCAGCCCGGGCATTTTCCTGCTCCTCACAGGAGAGGACCAGGGCCTGAGATCTAAAAGGCCACTTATTTATGTAACCATCTGAGACACGTTGTGAAAATAGGTCAGACAGTCCACCCCCCCACCCCCTGAAGCTGCAGCTGGGAACCAAGAGCAGCCCGAACCTGGACAGGCTCCGCAGCTTTATTTGTTTATTTATTTGGGGTGTGTGTGTGGGGGTTATATTATTTATTATGTTTTTGTTGCGGCGGCTCGTGGAGGAGTGGAGGAGGAACTTTTCGTGTGTGAATGTTTTCCAGGGGCGTAGAGGAGGCGACACAATGTAGGGGCGGGCCAGTGGGACTCCATACTGGTCTCTGGGTGTGTGTGTGTGTGAGGGGCATGGAGTCCAGAACTCCAGGGACCAGCCGTGGCTCCCCCACCTTTCACGTCCGGCTCCATCCCCGGGCGACCCCCCCCCCCCACCTCTCTCGACTGCGACTCCTTCCCGTCGTAGCCGCTGCCCTCCTGTCCGACGCCGTTACGGCCCCGCTTCGTCGCGGAAAGAAACTCAACACAAAAACCCGCTTTTATTCCGCCGATGGTGCCTATTCTAGACGGGGAAGCTG
The DNA here is from genome assembly GCF_001649575.2 of Kryptolebias marmoratus. Taxonomy (NCBI): domain Eukaryota; kingdom Metazoa; phylum Chordata; class Actinopteri; order Cyprinodontiformes; family Rivulidae; genus Kryptolebias; species Kryptolebias marmoratus. Next base: position 18,354,988 of record NC_051441.1, read on the forward strand.
GAGGCACCGATGCACCTCCATACCATCAGAGAGGCCACCTTTTGAAGCGGGCGCTGATAACCGGCTCCGATTTAGTGCGGAGGACGAGGCTTTTTTTTTTTTTTGTTAAATTTCCCAAAATTTAGATTCCTCCGAATTCGTCCGACCTCAGAACGCCTCACCTCTCTGCCTCTGTCCATTTTCGAGAAACTCTGACGCATTTTGGCTTTTATTTACATTTTTACCCGACGTCCCGGCTTGAAGTTTTTGGTTTGGAAAAAACAAAACAAAAAAAGTCCCGTCGTTGTAACCTAATCCCAGTCCAAGTTTGACGATTTTCCGGAGAGACTTTTCCATAAAACCTGCAGCAGACAGGAGCCCATTCCGCAACGTTTTATTATTTTTTTTATTTTTGCGCACATCTAACCTCTCTGCTGAAGATATATCCGCCTGACAAACGCTGCTGTAACGCTTCACCGGTGTGTGTGTGTATGTGTCATTTTCCACCGGCCAGTCGTCCTGTATCCCCCACGCCCGGAGGAGACGGACCCATGTCTGGGAACGGCACGTGGGAGCCGGCCGGAGGGGGGAGGCCTGAGCGGCGCCAGGACTCCCAGCCCGTCGCCGCCGCCGAGTTGCGGCGCACCGCACGGCAGAGACTCAAGCCCTCGGCTTTTCCTTCCTCCCTCAGCTGGGACTCCGACTCCGAGAAGGAGGCGCTTGATGGTAACTTCACTTGCGAACTTATCGCAGCCCGTTTCTAACGCGCCGGCACAAAAAGGATCCTGTAAGTGACGATCGGGACTCGTAGGTGTCTCCGAATTCTGAGCCGGCAGCTAATAATTATGACTGACTGCGTAGCTAAGTCGTGTTTATGAAGCCGTGCCTCAGCAGACGGGTCAGTCGTTGTTACAGACGCCCTTATTACTGTTCGCTTGTTTTTTACAAAATAAGACGAGCGACTTTACAAGCACAGGCGAGAACACCCAGAGTTTTTTGGGTCTCTGTAGCTGAAATACGTCACAATAAAACGTCCAAACAAGCCGCAGGAAGTTGGACTTTACTGGACTGAACTGGGTTTATCATTTATGGAGATTTTGACACAGGTTGCACGAGCTTTACAGTGGTCCGAGTTTTGTTTTTTGTTTTTTTGCGAACAAGCCCCTCTTGTTATTCCCACCTACGTTACATTTTCGTCCAGTTTGCACGTCGGTTCAAAGGCACACTTTCATCCCCTCCCGCTGCTGTGGGGCGCACGGTTTCCTCTCAGATCCCTTCCAGAGCGCAGAGCGCACGCGTCCGAACTCCGATTGACTCCCACCGTATCCGAGAGCTCAGGCCGGTCTCCTGACAACGAGCAGCCAAGGCTCCTTTTAACCCGCCTAATGCAGACGGCTAAAAACCCACCCGTCCGACGCTCAGGCTACGTTCGCGCCGAGGGGCAGATGCGACCCAGTTCCCATATTTTTTTTATTTTTTATTTTCACCCCCTAAGCGGCGACATGTATCCAGGTCGTTTCACGGCGGTGAACGTGACATGTCGGACCCAGGGGTCTCGTTTATAAAACTGGCTCCTTCTTTCAAAATGGTGTCAGTTCGGGTACGTCCTTACCCCCACCTGTAGCTGACACGCTCTGGCGGTGGCTGGTTAGTCCCTTTTTTTGCCTCCACCTTAAAATCTGACCGCTTCTTCTCCACCTCAGCCCTGATTCTTTCTGTCCCAACCACTAAATTACCAGCGATAACAACGTGTTTCCGCTCACAACGCTTCTTTTTATTTGTAACGCCACGACTGCGTGTGGTACTGAGTGGGACACATGTCCGTTGGGTTTTCAGGACGGAGGTCCCTCACCTCAGAGTCCCACCTGTCTTCGTCCATGTGCCTCTGAAAAAAACAGGGTCTTCGTTAACATTTGCGCTCTTCTTCGCCTTCTGCCGTCTTCTATTATCTTTTCCCGTTCGGATGTGCAGTCGGCACCCGATTGGACGGCACTCTAACACTCGCAGCGTCCATATTTACTTCCGTAAACGGAGCTCGGCGCCGCACCTTGTTTCTGCGCGTGCCGTCCTTTCGACCCAAAGGCCGCCACAGGGGTTAGGTGAACGTAGCCTCGGCGTTCAGGGTCGTAGTTCGAGCGCCCGAGGCTCCCTTTCCGCTCTGTCTCACGACACGTCGGGCCTCGTGGAGGAAAGCCGAGACGTGATCGTGAGATAACCAAGCCGTCGTTTAAACTTACAGGATCTTCTTTTTGTTCTGTCCTTCCAGCGTTCAGCCGCAGAGCGGCTCTGAAATCAGCTAACACTGTCGTAGCCGTCACCGTTGTCTCCTCGCTGGTCTAAATGTCTCTTCAGTCTGCTTCTGCGCCAGCGGCAGCTTTAACTGTGGATTTTTTTCTTTGTTTGTTCCTTCGTTGTTGTTTTCCTTTCACCTGTCGAGCCGTGTAGTGATGTTTCTGTGGTTGTGTGTTTTGTGTGCTTTTGGTGGTGTCAGCGGAGGAGCTCGAGAACTTGTCTAACCCTCACGGCCTGGCTGCTCACAGCCCAGGATCGCCCTCCACTGGACTCAGGTGAGGAGGAGGCGCAGGTCGGGGAGGGTCGGAGGTCACGAGGCGTCGCCTTCCCTATTTTTACGCAGAGAAGCGGCCACTAGGGGGAGGGAGGGAAGAAAAAAACCGCCGCCTTTCAGTTCTGAGGTTTTTTTTTTTATGGCTTAGGTTGTTAACAGGTTCTAAAATTAGATCAATCTGTCATCGGGTTTACAGGTTTCACTGCGTCGTTGTGTGATGAACAAAAACGAAGCCAAAATGGGAAAAAAAAAAGACACAAAATTGCTAGAAAATACACAAATTTTCTCTTTTTTAAAAACTGAATTGGTAACATTTTTGCGCATAAATTGCGACATCCCTGCGAAAGGTTACTTAGTCACAAAGTGTCTTATTTATGTCCCGGTTCGATCACAGTTTGGTCCCACCGGAGGGGGGAGGGTAGGGTAGGGGAGGGGGGGGTCGCCACTTCCCGACTCGCCCAAACTACATCGGCGAGGGCTCGAGACGGGCTCCGGGTGCTCGCCTGCCACGACCGAGAGAAACTTCGGCTTGTGGGTTTCTCAAGTGTGGTTTTTTTTTTCAAATTCCTTTGGCCCAGCGACCCACGCAAAAAAGAAAACCGAGCACCCTTTCGTGTGCGTTTGGGTACTCTCCCTCATCAATGCCGTTCGCCTTTCGGCGCCAACCGTCGCAGCCCAGTGAGACACCGGCTTACGCTGCCATCCGTTGAAATTAGTCATTTCTTTAATGATGATGTTTGACGGCAGGCAGCACGGTGGGGAGGTGGTTAGATGTCGCAGGTTCGCTTCCCGACCTGTGGCGTTTCTGGGTGGAGTTTCCATGTTCTCCCTGTGCTCGGAAGGCTTTACTCCGGGTTTATTCCCCCCACAGACCAAAAACATGCACGTTAGGTTCACTGGTAACTCTAAAATAGCTCCTAGGTGAGGTCGTTCGTCTCCATGTGTCCCTGTGATGGACTTGCAACCTGTCCAGGGTGTCCGCCCCCCCCGTCCTCTCGCGCAGTGACTGCTGGAGACGGGCACCAGCTCTCCCGGAAAGGAGAAGCGGGTAAAAGGAAAATGGACGGATGGATGTCTGAGTGCAGCGAACGCCATCGTTAGCGGGTTATATTTCTTACAGCAGTTAGCCTGATCACAGACCCCCCCCCACCCCCACCCCCCCAAAAAATCGAAATTCTGACTTAGAGACTTAAGTAGGTTGTTTATTTGTTAGCTTCAAAACCGTTTTATTTACATGATAAAGCTGCTGCTCCGTGTACGCCGTTTGGTGGCATCAATCAGAGCAATCTGAAAAGTGTAATAAATACGAGTGTCGTCCTTTCTGTGGAGAGTAAAGTGTTCATTATCGCCACAGTTTTAAAAAAGAGATGATTATTCTGACATATAAAGCTTTTCCTGTGCAAAAAAATACCTAATAATGTAAAAGATATGGGCACTTATTTAGGCAACTCTGCGTATTTATATAGTTTTTTAAGTTACCTGACCCTAAAATTGGTCAAACTTAAAAATAAGAAGGCCCGTATGTTATCAAAGCCTTTCTCTTCTTTGTTATTTTGTGGGTTTTTAATTTTTTTTACCGAATCCGTAAAGAGTTTGGATGCAGCCCTGATAGAGATGCAGAAAAACTTTGACCTCGGTGGCGAATTTTCACTTTTTTTTCCCCGCGGGCGGAGTCGGAGATGCCGCCTTCGGTGGTGACAAAGAGAGCGTAATCTTTCTCGCTGCCCCGCAGGTCCGGTGGCGAGGACGAGCTCGAGCTCGACCGTGAGGAACCGCAGCCCTTCCGCGCGGACGCCCCCGAGAGCGCGAGGGCCGGGGAGCCCGATGCGCGCGAGCTCGGCCGGAAGGAATGTAAGTACGGCGGGGTGGGAGAGAAAAACCGAATCCGCCCCTCATGTTTGGTGTCTTTTTTTTATTTTGATTCCTCTGAGTCCCCCCTGCTTCCTCCGCAGCGGCAGACGGCGGATGCTGGAGCGATCCTGAGCCGTCTCTGTCCAAAGTGAAGGAGGGTTGCCGAATGGAGGAGGAGGGGGACGGCGGCGAGGGGGACACAACGAGGCCCAAGGGGAAGGATGGTAAGGAGCCGGAGAGGGACGTCTACACCTTCCCCGGAGACTCGGACCCCGAGAGCCCCCCTCCCGCCCCCTGGGCGCACTGCACCTTCATCCAGCGGTGCAGGAAGAAGAGGGCACTCCTCAGGCCCTTCTCCGGAATCGGCGTCTCCAGGCGCTCGTCTCCAGACAAGTTGGGAGCTCAGAGAGCCGACGGCACCGAGGCGTCGCCGCCGAGCCCAGAGGGTGGGGATTTCGAGGACGGGGTGGCGGCGGTAGAGGCGGCGCCCGGAGAAGATGCTGAGGACGAGGATGGCGGGCAGGAGTCGGGGGCGGACATCTTCACCTGCGTGGAGTGCAGCATCTACTTCAAGAAGCAGATCCACCTGCAGGAGCACATGGCGGAGCACTGCCAGGGCGGGGCGGGCGCGGGCCGGCGCTCGGGGAAGGGCGGCCGCCTGCAGTGCGCCGAGTGCGGGTGGACGCTGCCCAGCCGCCTCGCCCTGACGGAGCACCGCAGGAAGCACCAGGAGTCCCGTCTGAAGATCCTGGAGGAGATCGAGAAGCTGAACGAGCCGGAGAAGCCCAAAGATGGCCCGACGCCGGACTGCGGCGCCGCGCGGAACCCGTTCTCCAATCCGGGCGAGAAATCTTTGCCCGGATTGGACAAGTCTCCGCCTTTGTCCCCGGCTCTGGTTGCGGCAGCGGACGCGGACCCGGCGGTCATAGATCTGGACGCGACCCCTGTGAATTCGGACCGGAGTCCGGCTCAGGCGCGGGCCGCCTCAGGCCCCCGCCGCCGCTTCATCTGCACCGAGTGCAACTTCAGCACGAAAACCTCCCAGGCCCTGGCCAACCACTCCAAGACTCACAACAGGAAACCCCCCGTCAACATGGCCGCCGCCTCCCTGGCGTGCGGCCACTGTGCCTTCCTGACCACGAGTCGCGCCAGGCTGAAGGAGCACCTCACCGTCGTTCACTCGGAGCAGCTGTCCGTCGGCACCAGGAGACCCCCGAGATCGAATCACCGCGCGCCGGTCTCGAACGAGGGCCCGCCTGAGCACGACGCCGCCCGCGAGGACACGACGGCCCCAGGTGGCGGGAGGTCCAGCGCAGGAGGGAGGACGTCCACCGATCTGTCCGCGTTTGATCCGGAGGCGGACAACGACAGGCTGCCCGGGAGCGAGGAGGAAGACCACACCGGAGAGTTTAATCCGTCCCGGCAGGAGGCGGACTCGCACGTGGGAGGGAAGCTGCGCAGCGGAGCTCAGCACAACACCGGTGAGACCCACGTGTGGCGTACGTCAGTCACTTTTTACCTGCTTCATACAAAAGTTATCACCCGTGTAGATCAAACTGAATGACTCTCAGCTACTACCACACCGAATCGTACCTCAATATCTGCAACATTAACTGAGTTACAGCTGTTTTTGTGTTTGCTGAGGGTAGTTGGCTGTGGCAGCCATCTTGAATTGGGTTCGCTCCAAAAGTTAATCAGGTATAGATGCACATCCAGTGATTACTTTCTGAGAGTTTCGTTAAAATCCATCCAGTGGTTCAGGAGATATTTTGCTAACAGACAGACAGCGTTGATCCAAACTAATGCCAAAGATTTTAAGCAAAGATGTTGTGCAGCATGTAATGCTGAGAAAGTGTGTTGTGAATGACTCTCAGCTACTACCACGCCAAGTTTGAACTCAGCATCTGTAAAACTGAGCGAGTTACGACCGTTTTCGTGTTTCCTCAATTGGATCAGCTCCATGGGTTAATCAGTTGTAGCGGTACATCCAGTGATTATGTTCTCAAAATGTCATTAAAATCCATCCCGTGGTTCATGAGATATTTTGCTAACAGACAAACATGGTCAACAACAATAGTTAATAGCAACGTTTTAAAAACAGATCTCGCACGATCAGTTGACCTATCAGCGTATGAGTTGTGAATGACTCTCGGCTACTACCACACCAAAGTTTAGCTCAGTATCGGTAAAACTGACAGTTGTAGCCACGTTTGTGTCGGCCATCTTGAATCAAGCGTTGTTCACTCTGTACATGTGCAGCCAGTGATCCTCCGGCGTGTACACTTCTTGTCTTGCCGGCCCCAGCAGGATGCTGTCCCAGCCAGTAATCAGAGGCATGCACACAAAGTAACATTTAGCCACTGAAGGGTTAGTCATTTTCGCTGGGAGAGGGTGGAAAACAGCAACTCAATCCTGACTCCTGAGAGGGAGAGTTCACGTCCTGTGAAGCCGGGTTCTGTTTGCAGGTTACGAACAGTTAACATCTTACCTGCTGGTCAACATCAGCACCAACATGTAATGTTAGCTGTGACCTTGACCTTTGACCCCATGAACCTTGAAATCAACAGGTGTCATCTTTGACCCACGAGGTGTCCAGCTGTGCAGGTTGACATTCCTACATGACACCGCTGCAGAGTTAGAGCACTAGGCCGACTGTGATATCGACCTTTGACCCCATGCCTATGAAATCAACGGTGATCACCCTCAACCTTAGAGGTGACCAACTGTGCAGTGTAGTTTTACTCTGTTACATGGTTGCAGAGTTAGAGCACGAGGTCACCTGTGGCCTTGACCTTTGACTCTGTCATCTTGAAATCAATGGTGATCACCCTCGACCCAAGACGTGTCCAGCTGTGCAGTTTGACATTCCTACATTATACTGTCGTATCGTCAGAGCATTAGATCAACTGTGATGTCAACCTTTGACCTCGTGGCATTGAAATCAGTGGTGATCACCCCCCCCCCGCCCTAAGAAGTGCCCAGCTGGGGAGTGTAATATTCCTGTTATACAGCCGCAGAGCGGGAGCACGGCTGATCTGATCCCCCCCGAAGGAGGGACTTGGAAGTAACCTCCGCCCGGCTTCCATAAGGCGCGGTCGCCATCGAAAGCTGGGTTGCCACGTCAGAAACCAAGATGGCCGCCGACATGGGAGGCTTTTGTTCCTGGAATCGAACAATAACACTAAAGGACGTATATTGGAGACGAAGAAAAAAACAAGTGAAGACTTTTTTTTTTTTATTTGTAACATTTTTAGTCCCTATGATATTTAAGATCAGCGCTAATTTTTTTTCATCTAACCACGAGGACTGAGAATAACTGTTATATTTACTTTAAATAGCTTATAGTGTCAGCTACAACAGCAGACTCTAACAGGCCTATATTTAGGTGTGTTTAGAGTTCGTGCTCAGTGTGATTTCTTCTCTTTGTGAAGCGCCGCAGAGAGCCTGACGAGACTTTAGCCAAGCCTGCTAACATGCTACCTCTTGTAGCTTGTTGCAAATGTTTGTTTTTTTTGAAACAGCCTTGTTCTGACAAAGAGAGACGGCCGCGTTAAAGTTGAACTGAAATAAAATCTCAAAACACTGACGTTTCGTAAATGTTATTTAGTCAAACACACCCACACAACATTCCAGGGACCTGTTTTTCTGACCTAAAACTTAAACAGTTTTTAGCGTTTTAGTCAATAATTTCTGAAGTGGGTGATTTGTGGGGCAGAGTTCATGACGAGCGGTGTGCCCCGGCCAGCCAAGAACGCCGCTGCTATCCGGCTGTTTGCTCGTGGAAATGGAAGAAGAAGCCTTTTTTTGAACACGAAGAAATGCCGGAAGACTTGGCGGGAGTAAGGGATATACAGTCATGCCAGTATGAACCTGAACTGATGGCTGGATCAGAATCCGGAATCAGATGAAAACTCTTCAGATTTAAATTCTGATGATCACCAGGACCGTCATGGCAGACGAAACAATGTGCATAACTACCAAGTTGGGAACATGGAATAGTGAAAACCGACTGCCTCCAGATCGTTGTCATGACATCAGCACACAACACTAAAAATCAACATAAAGAAGGCAGGAGAGAGCTAACGTTGCTAACTCGATGCTAACCTGATGCTAACATTGCTAACTCGAAGCTAACCTGATGCTAATGATGCTAACACGTAAACAACGTGAGCGCGCTTCAGAGTGAACTCTCACACCAGAGTAAACTAATCAACAGCAGGTTCAGGGTCGGAGCGGTGCTTCTCTTTGAAGTGGTCCGAGCTCGAGTTCTGATAGTAATTCCCACATCAGAGCTTTTGGATCCAAATCTGAGGTTTTTATCTTCCGGGAAGCCAAAAAATGAAACTCCAGTGGTATTTTCTGGCCGGTTCGAACGATTAATTCCAACGAACGATGATGAACGGCTGAATGCTTTGAACCTCAGCGGCTCTGTGGACGTCACACATCAGGGGGGGTCACGGAAAAAGCCGAAAACACCCGAGTGATTTCTTCAGTGTTCGGTATAAATAAAAACAATAGCATCATTTATTGAATTTTTTAATTAGATTTTACAATAAACATATTTTTTGATTTTCTTTCAACTGGTGTTGGCTTCAAACCACTTTAAGTTCAGCTTTAAATACGGTCGATGGTGTCATTCCTGAATGGTTTCTTGTTCTGTTCTTTTAAAAGATGACTCTCCTCGGAGGCGGAATGCTACGTTACCGTCGCCGGCTAAGCAGGGCGCGAGAAACAAAGGGAAGGAGGAGGCCAAGAAAGACAGGAAGGTTTTCTTCCTGCGGAGGAGGAGCAACAGGATTTCTGCCGCTTCTACGCAAACCGACAGCGATGACGATGACGGCGGCGGCGTTGGCGAGCGTGCGCCTTGCTTCCTGCCGGAGGGCGTGCTCGATGAAGTCGAGACCGACGACGACGACGCGGAAGCGCTGAGGAGCGTGGAGAGGAAGTGCCCCTACTGCCCCGATCGATTCCACAACGGGATCGGGCTCGCCAATCACGTGAGAGGTCACCTGAACCGGGTGGGGGTCAGCTACAACGTGCGCCACTTCATCTCCCCCGAGGAGGTCAACGCGATCGAGAAGAAGTACTCCTATCAGAAGAAGAAGAAGAAAGGTCAGCGGCCATGTAGCGTGTGTTGCTCTAACCTTTGGAGGTCTTTTAATTGCCCCTTGCCTAAAACTGTTAGAGTATGTGTTGAGGATGACTCTCAGCTACTACCACATCAAATTTTAGCTCAATACGTGTTGAATTGGCAGAGTTGGAGCTGTTTTTGTGTCGACTAATTTGAGTTAGCTGTGGCAGCCATCTTGAATTAGATTGACTCCATTTATTAATCAGTTGTAGACGTTCATCCACTGATCACTTTCTGAAAGTTTCATTAAAATCCGTCCAGTGGTTCATGAGATATTTTGCTAACAGACAAAGTATTGATGTCAGCAGTTAAATGCTCAGGTTTTAGGCACAGATGTCACACAATGAGCAGCACTTGGAGCGTGTGTTTCTAAATGACTCTCAGCTACTACCACACCAAATTTTAGCTCAATATTTGTAGAACTGACTCATTCATTTCCATTTTTGTGTTCGCTAAAGTCAGTTGGCTGTGGTGGCCATTTTGATTTAGATTGGACACAAAAGATAATCAGTTGCAGGGGTACTCTGAATGATTATTTCCTGAAAGTTTCAATAAAATCCACTCAGTGGGTCATTTAATATTTTGCTAACAGACAGACAAAGTTGACTCCAAATATTAAATAGATGCATTTTAGACAAAGAACTTGCACAGTCTGTTAGCTCTCAGAATATGTGTTGGGGATCAGCCTCAACTACTACCACAACAAATTTTAGCCTGATATCTGTAAAATCGCCTGACTTATAGTAATATTTTGGTTTTTAAGGGTCCATCGGCCATCTTGAATCGGGCTGACTCAAAGAATTAATCGGTTGCAGACGTCCGTCCAGTGATCACTTTCTGAACACTTCGTCAAAAATTCGTCCAGCGGTTCACGAGATATTTTGCCAACAGACAGGCCCACTCACACGCGAAGAAATTAGCAAAAAGAAGGAAACAAAACGACGTTCGAGTGGACGTTTCTGTGGACGTTCCTGTGGGAATTTGTTTACCCGGGACAATAACAGAATGTGCTGGCAGTCTCCAGTGGGATGACGCCCTGTCATGTTTGGGATTGGCACGTCCCGAGGGATCCGATCCCGAAGGGGGACACGCAGACCCAGCTCCTGTGAAGTGGATTTGGGTCCCAGATGTCTGTCTGTAGTGCAGGGAACATCTCCGAATCCCCCATGAGTCACTTCAGCAGAATTTAGTTCGAGCTGCATCAAGTATCACAAAAGTATCTGCTCCAGACTGCAGGCAGGTCCTAATAAAAGGCTGGCGTCAGAGTTGCCAGATATACGATAATTACAGTTTTCATAGTACAGTTTTCGGGTGAAGTCCCCCTCCTTTTTCTGTGCACACGTCCACCAATCACAGCACACAACTAATCTTACGACCCCCCCCCCCTTCCGAGACAGCACACCTCACTCGACACATATGATCGTTTGGATGAGGATACAATAATTTAAAGCCACAGTACAATAATTCGTCATTTCTTATCTGGCAACCCTGCCTGGCATGGGATCTACAGCAGATTCAATGAGCACAGCCGTATCCATATAAATGTGTTTTCTTTCCTGTCGATTCGACTCTGTAAACACAGAAAAAAGTTTCCAGAGATCGTCCTCGTGTCAACGGGGCCTTTTATTTCCAAGGATACTTTGGCCCTTTTGAAGAGGGGTTCTGTGGAAAAAGAGGATAATTAATGCCTTACCTGTTGTAGATAGCGCTTTGAATGACCTCGGTTTGACCTGACTAATAGCTGCAACAATCTGCTGTCTTTAAACGACTCCAAATGACAAAACTGGTTCCTGCAAACACACATCTACAACCCTCTACACTGTCACAGGGTTATCGATGGTTACTAACTCGGTATAAGCGTGTACTGAGAAACTGACAGAGACGGAAAGGTTTATAAACTAGAGTTCGCACAAACCGCTATAAAACTTTAAAGATTTGAGCCATCTTAGGACGACCCAGTCCTCGACAGGAGTGGGTCACGACAGTACTGACGAGCTGGTAGGCTAATGGGCGCCCAGACCAGTCCATCTTGTAGGGCGCCTCTCATGCATAAAAAAAACAAAAAACGATGAATCCGCCATTTCTGAGCGTTCAGAAATGAAAGCGAGCTGGGCGGGAACCAAAAGAGGCGTGGAAGAGAGAATCGGCTTCTTTCGCGCTTCATTCGTGCGACGTGGACAGCGTTACTCGCAACATGGCGGATGAGCTCAGCGTAGCGATTCTGTCTCGAATAAATGCCCAACGGCTGCAGTTCGTCTTCCGCGTGCTGTAAACTGCTGCTGAAAGCTTCTGGGTGTTTTGACGGAAAAAAGAAAAAAAAATAGGGCGCGCCGTTGCCCCAGGTTGCCATCGTTTAGGACACCGGTTATTATTCCGGTCGGAACGAATCCACTAGTTGTTGTTCGGGCGTTTAATTCCCGCGGCCCGAAGCGTGCGACGTCACTTCGTCACGTTACCCAACTGCAAAGCCGGTCTACCTTTTCACGTGTCGACCGTTTCGGCTCTGTCCCTACCTCGCTTCACGGCACGAAGGAGCGGCAGGGGTAAGTTGGTTTCGACGCCCCACCTCTCCTCGCCGTCTCTGTCCAATCAGAAACGTTGACGACAGTGACAGCAATCTTACCCACTTCCTTCAGTGTCTCCACCGTTTTGTTTCCGGCCGTGTTGTAGCGTGCAGGAACGGCTGCGACGTGGGGCGACCGTGTTCTACTGTGGCACCAAAGAGTGGAACATAGCGCAAGAGCCACCGAATGCGGACACGAGTCCTTGGCGAGGGCAGTCGCAGCCGAATCTGGAATTCGCCTATTTTCAGTTCGGTCGCTCGCTCGATCGGACCTCCGTTGGCTGTTTTCCTTCCCTCTCAGGGGGAAGTTCTTTAACTTCATAGCAGCCGAAGTACGTCCAAACCCTGGCGTTCGGTGCGGAGCGGGCTGTGTGAATGTTGTGTCTCTGGTGCGCGCAGATACAAGTGTTTCAGATTTGAAAAGTCCCCTGTCTGAGCTCCCGTTCCTTCTTCTGTCTCTAGTTGCCAACTTCGACCCGGACACCTTCAGCGTGATGCACTGCGAGTTCTGCAGCGCCGGCTTCGACACCCGGGCGGGCCTGTCCAGCCACGCCCGGGCCCACCTCCGAGACTTCGGCATCACCAACTGGGACGTGACCATCTCGCCGATCCACATTCTGAGGGAGCTGTTCTCCAGCCGGCCAGACCTGGCGATCCCCACGGCGCCCCCGCGCAGTTGCGAAAGCTCGGAGGAGGAGGAGGAGGAGGAGGAGGAGGAGGAGGAGGAGGAGGAGGAGGAGGAGGAGGAGGAGGAGGAGGAGGAGGAGGAGGAGGAGGAGGAGGGAGACCTGGAGGAGGAGGAGAATGACTTTGAGGAGGGAGGGATAATCAAGGTTAAGCTCGAAGGGGAGACGGGCGACAGGAGCCTCGACGCTTCCGATCCTGGTGTCCTGCCTTCGGCGCGTCGTCAGCGCCTAAAGAGGAGCGACGGAGGAGGTGAGTTTTTCCTTCCTGCTAGTTTCCTAAAAAGGTCGACAAGAAAGTGACGGGTTCGAATCTGTGGCAGCAAGGAGGTTCTGTTTTCGGTAACGTCTGTCTGTCTGTGTACAAAGATTACTCAAACAGTTATGAACGGATTTTCATGACATTTTCAGGAAACGCCAAACATGGTCAAAGGAACAAGGGATTGGGCCCGCTGGTTAGAGAAGTTGTCCTCCAATGAGAGAGTTGGAGGTTCGATTCCTGGCAGCAGTTGCCTCCGATGAGCCCCCCATCGGTGTATGAATGGAGTTTGAAGCACTGATTAGACTCTATAAGACGATTTATTCAGGTTAGCTGTAGCAGAGATGTAGCAGAGTGCTGTATGGAAGTGTGGATGGGTAAACGAGGGCACAGATTGGGTTGTAAAGCACTCTGAGTTGCCTGATTGGCTCGAAAGGTGTCATATAAGTACAGCTCCTTTATCATTCAATTTTGGTGCTGATCCGTTCAAGGTTAAAGGTCAAGGTCACACGTGGTCCTGTGCTCTAACTCTGTAACAGTGTAATGTAGGAACGTCAAACTGTATGGCTGGAATCCTCATGGGTCAGGGGTGATGCCTATTGACGTCAAAGGTCAAGGTCACAGGTGACGCCTTTGTTAAAACCTTGTCTCTGCCTCTTTGTTACCTTGTGTGTCTGTTATCAGAGATCACATCCACGCTAATAACGATCAGATCTGAACAGAGTTTTTAGGAAATGTTGGGGTCGTTACAAAAAAAAACAACCCGGTTGAATAAGTGTTAAAGGTCGGATCGCACGGTTTTATTGACGCTGTGGCCTTGGCGGAGGTTTGCGCTCTCTGAGTGCTTCTGGTTAAGTGGTGGTTCTAAACTGACCCTAGGTATTTGTGTGTGTGTGTGTGTGTGTGTGTGTGTGTTTGCGTTGACTCTGCTGCGAAGTGGCGACCCGTCTCTCGCTCATCGATTGCTGCTCTCCCACCACGACTCCGAGCAGGATCAACCAGCTGCAGCGAGCGCACGCGAGAGTGTTTCCCCCTTCAGCAGGAAACGTGTCCGCTGGCGGATTTCATCCATGGTGTGTGAAAGTGTTTGGACTTTGAGCTCGCCACAGCGGTGATACCAGCAGGAGAACATGCTCAGGCTTGTGTGTGTTTTGGTTTCGTTCCTAATAAAGAAAAGGAAGCTTGGCCTCAGGGACAAATGTGCGTTGTACAGTGGGTAGCAAAGGTAAACAACTAAGAGGCTAAACACCATCCCCACGGCGAAGCATGGTGGTGGCAGCACCGTGCTGTGGGGGCATAAGCTGGGAAGCTGGTGGAGGAAAGGTAGCAGGAGGAAGATACAGGGAAATTACAGAGTTTTCCACTATCTCCTTCCAGCTGGACCCTGCTGAAGCAACGCTCTGCTTTCTAAGGGAAACCGGAACGTTTCGGCTGTTTTCTCCGTAAATGAAAATTCCTTGGATCCCAGTCTGGGGAGTGGGGGTTTTTGGAAACCCTCGGCGTGGAACATCGCATGCTGCTGCGCCGCCGCGGAGAAACCACAGTGACGATGGCGGATAGCGGAGTGCCGTTCGCACGGTTCGCTCTTAAATGTATTTTAACACGGAGCATAAATGCACTTCGCCGTCCCTCGGGTCGGCGGAGACGCTTCCCCGCTACGTTCTACAAGGACTGACCGGGCCTGCGACCGTTCTCATGCTCGAGACCCAAGCGTTTGCGTTTGCGTGCGTGTGCCTTCTGTTGACGCCCACCAACCACAGCTCCGGCTCGCGACCCGGCACAAAAACTGCGGTAGGGGTCGATGCTTTTTTTTTTTTGCAGTCTCGTTGTCCAAACAAACAGCGATTGCGATCACTGCGATCTCGCCATCAACGCCGACGACTCGACGGGGCCTGAGATTCTCAAAGATCATTGGACACAAGCATCCACCCCGAAAGAGCTGGAGCAGCTCGCCCTCAAGTTTTCTGCTTTTGTTTCAACTTATTGCTGGTGTTTCATATTAAAAAAATGTATTTTGCGCCTTTCACAGTGGGAGCTATGTTGTGTAAATTAAAAAAAAAGAGGAAAAAACATCCCAGTGCATTTATGATTCCAGCAACAAAAGGAGAATGCCAAAAGGGGGTGGATACTTTTGCAAAGCAGAGTATGAAGTGTGTGAATCAGGACAGTAGCTGGTGTGAAAGTTATCCTCAGATGGAAGGTGTGTGTGTGTGTGTGTTGGGTGTCCCTTTGATGCCCGCGGTGGTTGATGTGGCATTCATCTCCACCTCCGCCTCTCACTCGATTGGTCACGCCTTAGCTCCGCGGTGCGTTTGGGGGCAAAATGGCTGCTTCCACCTCCCCGCACACCCAAACAATAGCGGAGAACCTGTCTGGCTCCAGCCACCGGGAGTCCGATGCACTGCGGACCGGTGAGTACCGCGCGCGGGGACTTCCGCGCACCGCGTGCCCTCGGCTCACTCGACGGCGGCGGCGGCGGCGTCGCGCGGCACGTCTCGCGCCGCATCTTCCCCGCCGCACACTGACAGGCTGCGAGCAGCCGGAGCGCAGCCGCGACAGCGACGCTTTGCCGCGGCGGAGCATGGACGGGAGAGCCCGCGTCGCGCCGAGCCCCGCAGGTAGCTGAACGACGCCGCGCGCGCGCCGACGCTCGCGAAGCGGGTTATTGTTGTCGCTTCAGCCTGGGTGGTGGAGGTGGAGGTGGGGAGCTGGCTCCAGGTTACAGAGAAACGAGGCTAATTTTCCGACTTGTGTAGTTGTTGTTCCAGTTTGTGTTCCCGACGCCCGCGAGGCGTTTCGCTCCTCGCGCCTCCGGTGTTTTTTTTTTTTTTTTTTTTTTTTTTTTTTTTACCGCTGCGGGATATGTAAAAACTGCAGTTGCTCAATCCTCGCCATTTTACTTTGATTTTTTTTTTGATGGAGGACACGCCGTGCTCTCAAATGCTAGCGTGTTTCTTTCCTTTTAAAGCATAAAAAAAGATAATAAAAAGATAACATAAAATAAACCCGGAGGTTTGCTCGGGCTAACGCGGTTAAACTTTTGCGGGCTGAAAAGGCGACAGGAATCGGTTCATCTTTATCTCAACTTATCCGGATAACTGGAAGTGTCACTTTCTCCCTTTTAACCTGCGAGTGACGGGTTCACCCACAGCCCGAGCAGACACAGAGTCGAGTCAAATGTCCTCCTTTTTTGTAAAAAATAAAAATAAAAAACTGGCGGCTGTGCTGTACAGACGAGGAGTCCCTCCTCTCCAGCCGGGAGGTGAGCCGCCCACCGCACAGAAACCATTGTCTGTCTCCTCCACGTCTCTTTTGATTTACCGATTTGTCGCAGAAAATGGCACTTTTTTATTTTTTTATGTCCCAGGAAATGCCTGACTGCGGAGAAAACCCGGTCTGCCATGTTTGTCTTTTCACCCAGCTGCGTTCATGACAGGCAGACAGGCATCTCAGCTCCAAAAAAATTGATGGTTTTATTTTATTTTTTTTATTATTTCACACATTTTTCCTATTTAAAGATGTCATAAAACGTGCTGCTGACTGCACGGGCAGCCTGAGAAGCCACAAGGCCAGGGAGCTCCCCCGGCCAACGTTTTGATTTTAAAGCGCCGGCGAATCAGTTCAGAGGAGTTTCAACACTTATTGTGTCCGTGATGTTTAGGTGATGAGGAGGAGGCAGCTGAGGAGGAGGAAGAGGAGGAGGACCTGCGGTTTGCCTCTCTGGACGGTCTGAGCTCCAGTCCCAGGAGGAGCAGCAGCCTCTCGCCCCCGGAGGATGGAGACACCAAGGGTGAGGAGCAGGAGACACCCCGGGGCAAAGGGTGACAACCCCCGCTACACGTGTAACAACCTGGGCTAATCCGAGGGCCGATCTCGATCGATGTTTCCTGGGAAAATACAGAAATGAACCCTGGTTTCAGACGGAACATGTCAAAAATATTCATATAGAAATACCTGTTACCACCTTTTCCCGGTGGTGTTATGTAGGCTTTAAAAGACACACGCTTTAGTTATTAAAGAAAAATAGATCAAACTTTAAACGACAGGTGGAAAAATCCAAACATACAGCTGCTATCATTAAACTGTGAAACAAGAAGATAAAATACAAAAAAAAGACGACATACTTAACGTATGTCAGCAGACTCACCTTAGTGAAACTCATTCATTATATTGATTCATCTCTCTCACACACACACACACACACACACACACTGATATATTTAAAGTGTTTGTTTCTGTTGATTTCAATGATTGTGGCTTACAGCAAATGAAAACCCAAAGTTCCAGTTTCTCAGAAATTAAAATCAATAGATTAACCAGGCGTGGACTGCAACTGGAGACGGTGCTTTAAGAGCCGCCACACACACAGACCAGGACCAGAACCTGGACCAGAACCAGGACCTGGGCTACAAATGTCCCATTCCTTTGCAAACCAGAACCAGAGATGACGCCAGAAGCGTCTTATCTGGGCTGAGGGCTAAGAGGACCGGACGGATGATCGGGGGGGTCTGACGTCCTCTTTTTTTTCGAAGTAAATTTTACGTTTGGTCTGGAAACCAGGAAGCCAGGGCTCCAGAGTCTGGAGGAAGAGCGGAGCGGCCCAGAGTCCGAGCTGCTTGAGGTCCAGAGGTTTGGTTTGGGGAGCCGGGACGTCTGCTGTCGTTGGTCCAAAGTCTTCCCGGACATTTCAGAGCACTTCCTGCTTCCCTCCGCTGACAAGCTTCACGGAGAGGCTGATTTCGTTTTCCAGCAGGACGCCCGTCCACACTGTACCTGACCGACCAGAGAACTGATCTGACCTACAGAGAGTCTATAGGTTTTATCAGGAGGAGGACGAGACACACGGGAGCCAACGATTCAGACAAGCTGAAGGCCAGTAAGAAAACAACCTGGACTTCAGAAGATCTCAGCAGGTCCTCCGGCTGATCCACCGCATCAGGCTGCACTGATGCAGGAATTCATGCAAAAGGAGCCCAGATCAAGACCTGATCCGGGCTCTGATCCATATACTGTGCAGAACATGGATGTCCTCTCAGGAGGCCAATATTTCTGGATTAAAAGTCATTTTTTCACTGGTCTTATGTGATGTTTCAATGTTCAGAGAAACTCAGTTTTAGGTTTTCATCAGCTGTAATCATCAAAACGAACAGAAATAAACACCTGAAATGCAAATAATTCTGTTTGTAAGGAATCTATATAATGTACGAGTTTCATTTTTTTAAATGGAATGATTCAGATAAATCAACTTTTTGATGATATTCTAATCTAACGAGCGATATCTGTTGCATTTTCTTACATTAGTGAAGACGTACACAGCTCAGGCTGGGAACAAAGTAAAACGCCTCAAGTGTTTTAAACGCTGACATCAGAGCACAGTTCAGAGTTTATAACCAAACCAAAAAAATACAAATTAATTAAATGAAACGTATGCAGCTTGTGTAATCCGCCAGTGGGTCGAAAAGTGTGAGCGGCTTTAGTTTTGATCTAAGGTTGTTCAGCAGCATGGAAAATGGTCAGACAGGTTGCCATTTATAGCCTGCTTGACCCCAAAAATATCAGCCTCTTTTCTAAGAAAGCTGCAGGTCGGTGGGAGGCAAAGGAAGCAGCTCGCCCGTGACTCGTGTGGAGCTCATTACAGAATGTGATGCACGTCTGAAAGTATTTATACTCGGTAATTACTGAAAAAGTAACGTACACGAGCATCCTCTGCTCTGAAGATTTTTTTATTCAGAGCACTTTAATTAATTAAATGTGCTGTAAAATGCGCTGATTATAATTAGAAGGCGCGACACGTCGAGATGCGTCGAGTCACGAGGTTAGCCAAGATTCACAGCTCTCAGAAAAGGTGTCTGATAGTTTGTATATGTCTATTGTTAGAACACAGTTATTTATGTCAAATGTTCATGTAACAAACACGATAACGAACCACCTGCAGCTGTACGTACAGACAGTAGCCTCCGAGCAACACTGCACGAGATAAGGTTAATTAAATTAAATTTAGTCTATAATATGGGCTGTCTTGGGCACTCGGCTGAAATAACACGTCAAATCTAATTAGTGCGATCTTTGTATTGTAGCAGTATTCAAATATCAGCCAGAACCTCACATCTAGGTGCCCCAGAAAGTAAAGAAATGGCCTCAAATGTTGTAAAAAATCCAAAAGCTTCCTGGGGCTTTGCCTCCCGGGACCCCATGGGGGGCCTTAGGCAAGGTTTCAGTTTATTTAGTCTTTCTTCAAAACGTCCCCGAAGGTCTTTATAAGTGAAATAATCCCTTCTAGTGACTGAGGGATGGACGTGGGACTCTCGTAACAGTCCATCGTGGCGTCCTTACCGCTGTGTTCGGAAGTCGGCCCGTCTGCCAGTGAGCGCGGAACAGGAAGCGCTTCTTCAGAGGCGTGAAAACTGGACAAAAGGAAGCGGGCGGAGGAGCATAAGGTTAATATAGTGTCAGATTTATAATAGAGAGCACTGTGTGTGTGTAAATGAGGGAATGAGAACTGTTTTAAAGCACTTTGCAGAACTTGTGTGAGGGTAAAAAAAAAAGAAAAAGTGATATATATATATATATATATAAACCACGACGTCTTACTGGCAAATAAAGATAATATATCCAGCATCATCCGAACCCTTTTATGTTGGTGAAAGATATATTATATTAACTCAAAAGTAACCTCGTCAGTCAGGCCGTTGGAGTGGTTCCACTCCCTTCTTGCACCACAAGACAAGCTACCTGCCTTCAAAATGACTTACATTTTCTGAATTCTCCCCTGATACAGTCTTCGTGGCAATAAGGAAAGCATTTTCCATTTATTAAAAAAAAAAAAAGACATCGAAACTCTGAATGGCAAACTGTCCGGGGGGCGCCACGAGAGCAAACGAATCAAGACGTATTTCCTGTCCTGGCGCACGTCCGTGTCAGCCGTTCTTTTGTTTTCCTCCGCCGCTCACAGGAACGACTGCGGCCGAATCTGCTGCAGCATCTACTTTGTGAAATTGGTCGCCTTCAAATTTGCAGCGCGCTTGTATTTTTTTTATTATTACAGTAATGCGTCAGCGGGAGCTCTTTGTTCTTTCTGGTTGCGGCAGACGCCGGCAGCGTTTTGCTTGGTGCTTTATTAAAAAGAAAAGAAAAGAAAAAAAAAAAAAAACACAATTCAATGTGGCGGTAGTGACAGTGGAAGCCCGTCGACGCCGAGTTATGTGCCGATTGGAAAAGTAAAAGAAGACTTGCTTCGGTACTTGGATGCCTTTTTTATCAGTGGGTGTGAAAACGGTGAATAACAAATCCTTCCAATATACCAAACAAAATAAATTTAGCCCTGCTTTGGCACCTCGAAAAAAGGGCAAATTAACAAGAAATTAATTTGCTATAGCCAACAAACGCTACCTTCATCCCCTCCATCCAGTCCGGTTCCACCTGTCCTGTCTGATCCCTCCACCTCCCAGTGACCTCTACAAATATGCTTCTCGGTTTCTCCATTCCTGGCTCAGGGCTAATAAATAATAATGACAAACTGTTTAAAAGCAGAGCAAGCATCTTAACGAGCGCTAATCTCGACTGCCGCCATTTCCCGTTTTTGCTGAGATACGGTTGCGTTAAAGGTTCCTTTTCTCGCCCCAAGTCGTGCAGCTGAAAACCCCTCTGATGAAACAGAGACGTGTCCTGCTGCTAATTCCTGCTAGCTGGGGATCTTTATGAACACGAAGGCAGGTGCACGTGCTCTGTCAGTAAAGCTGTGCTCAGCCGTGACCATAGTTTCCACTTTATGATCCTTTCAAAGTAAAATATGTCGGCAGTAAGATGCTGTGGGGCTGGAAAAGTGATTCTAGGAAACAACTTGGCTTGTCACTATTAAGAGCCGGTGTGTAAAAGAAAAGATGGTCGTTCTGTTCACATTATTTCTTNGGGGGGGGGGGGCGGCAGCACTCTGAGAGGAAAAGCACAGACGTCTGACTGACAGGTGCTGGTGTTAAATCTGGTGTTAATTCTTTAAATTCTCCCTATTTAAGTTGACTTTGAAACTTCAAAAATCACTTCCTGTCACTAATTGCCAAGCATTGATGTCAGAGCTGACCTCAGATCAGCAGCTGCGACCTGTGCCGCCTGTCAGACCTTCCCAGCATCTGCCACATGTAGAAATGTTTGACGGGGCTCGTTCGCCAGCTCTCCAACAAGCTGATCTCTCCTCCCCTTTTGCAGTCCGCGGCTTGAAGTGCGAGGTGTGCAACTCGCAGTTCGGGAGCAAGCGCGGCCTCTCCATCCACGCCCGCGCCCACCTGCGCCAGCTCGGCATCACCGTGGCGGAGAACAGCGGGCCGTCCATCGAAATCCTCCACAAGCTCGTCAAGGAGCGCGGCCAGGACGGCAAACTCAACCCGTCTCTCCTGAAGCTGCCCTCGGCGAAGAACCCCTCCCTGTCCGCGCCGCTGAAAGATGAGGAGCTCGAAGACATGGACGTGGACGAGAAGCCTCTCGCTCTCTCCATCATGGCCAAAGCAGCGAAACCAGGGCCACCGCCCTCCGCCTCCCCCACACCCACACCTTCTCCTTGTGCCTCTCCAGCTCCATCTCACTCTGGATCACCTTCCTCAGTAGTGAAGAAAGCCCCCATTTCCTCTCTACTGCCTGTGTCTTCCCCCTTGCGCTCCCCGGAGCACAAGGCTGGGGGAATCAAAAGCCTGACCTCTAACCTTTCTGCTGCCTCTACAATCTCAACAGCCAAACCGCTCTGGGCACCCCAGGAGAATGACGCACCTCTGAACCTCAGTAAGCCTCACTGCCCCAGCCCGGCGTGCAATTTCAGCTAAACGTTCATTTTTTTACTTCTTGTATTAATTCATTTATTTTCCCCGTTCTTCGCAGCGCTGGAGGCGGACTCCGATAAGGACCTCGTCTGCCAGCTGTGCGGCGCCTGGTTTGAGACGCGCAAAGGCCTCTCCAGCCACGCCCGAGCCCACCTGCGACACTTCGGCGTGGAGTGCTCCGAGCCCAAGGGCTCGCCCATCAGGCTCCTGAACGAGTTCATGGACACGGACGACTTTAAGCACAAAGCCAGCGCGATGGAGCTGGACAGTCCCGCCGAGCCACAGGGCGCGGCCGCGGCCGCGACGCTTTCCTCGTCAAAACAGCCTCGGCTGACGCTCTCTTCCTCCTCCTCTTCGCCGCTCATCTACAAGGTGACCACAGCTGGGGGCGGGTCAACATCCAAAGCTTCCTCTGCCTCGTCTGTACCTGGCCCACCTGCCAAGCGTCTCAAGACCTCTTCCATGCAGGTCTTCCGCCTCAGTAGTGGGGAGCTAATGGCCGTCCCACACAGTGAGTGGTGCATGAATAATTATTAACATGAACTGGAACTTATCTCTGCGATTTAACGTATTGGATGAAGTCCAAATTCAAAATATAACAACCCTCTGGTCTTTCAGGTGAGCCTCCGAAGGAAATAGGCTGCGAGTACTGCGGGGAGTATTTTGAGAACAGGAAGGGACTTTCCAGCCACGCCCGCTCCCACCTGCGCCAAATGGGCATCACGGAGTGGTCTGTCAACGGCTCGCCCATCGACACCCTGCGAGAGGTCATCACGAGGCGAGGCCTGCCTTGCGCCCTTCCTTTAAAACCTCTCAAAACCCCGCCACCGTCTTCTCCGATACCCCCCCGTTCCCCGCTGTCGGCCTCCTCGTCCCCGTCGGGCAGCCTCCTCGGCCGCCTCCCCTTCGCCTTCGCCCGTCCCTCCAGTCCTCCGCAGGTGGCGGCGTCCAAGTCCAGCTCGGCCCCTCTGTCGTCCCTGAGCAGCCTGACGCTGAAGCCGAAGCCCGAGCCAGTGCAGGTGGAGGTCACCAAGCCCGGGGTTGTGGGGAGATCCGGAGGTTTCCCTGCTGAATCTCTTAGCTCTAACTGGGGCGGCTCCGACAATGGCTTCCCTCTCAACCTGGGTAAATTTTTTACTTGACTCAATCTACTGTATGTGTGAACCTTCAAAACATATTTATGAATTCATAATCAAAGACAGTTTGTTTAATGGGAAAATTAGAGACTCGTAACCATACATCAGGGGTTCTCAAACTTGATTTCTAAACATTCAAATCTGATTTCTGGAGAAAGTCGAAGATCCGGAGCAACTAGTGATAAGCAGATCCCGCACAATAAATTTGCTCCCAACTTATTTATTTATGCATTTATTGAAACAGTATTTGAATTTAGAAAACATACCCTTCATTTTCTTGTACCAATGCATTCCTAACAACACGTGCCTTTGGACTGTATGGCTGTTTGGTCTGGATCTGGACCAAGACTTCAGACTTTGAGAATCCCTGTTATGCATGTTAGAAGCAATATTTTGTACGATGCAGTATAAAGCAATACAATATGATACAATACAATACATGATACGATACAATACTTGTTATGATTAAATACCATACATGATACAATAAAATACAGAACACAATAAATAAAACTACACTGTTCTGTGGTATAATAGACTAGCTACAATATCATATAAC
Organism: Kryptolebias marmoratus; assembly: GCF_001649575.2. Lineage (NCBI taxonomy): Eukaryota > Metazoa > Chordata > Actinopteri > Cyprinodontiformes > Rivulidae > Kryptolebias > Kryptolebias marmoratus. The sequence continues at coordinate 18,378,522 of NC_051441.1, forward strand.
AAAAGACATGATATGATATAATGTATAATATTTAAGGTTATTGTTCTTATCTTATTACTTTGGGGGTAGTTGTTTTCACAAAACATTCATAAATTGGTAGACTAGTAAAGCGAATTTACACTAAACAGTTATGATAGTCCAGTAAGGCACAATTCCCTTTTTTAAAAAGATAAAATCCTGTGTTTTCTCCTGGTCTTCCTCAGCCATGACCAATGAAGTGGAGCCCACGAGGGACATTCGCTGCGAATTCTGCGGCGAGTACTTTGAGAACCGCAAAGGCCTTTCCAGCCACGCGCGCTCCCACCTGCGCCAAATGGGCATCACCGAGTGGACGGTCAACGGCTCGCCCATTGACACCCTGAGGGAAGTCATGAAGAAGAGGGGCAGAGGGGGCTCGTCCCACCTGAGCCAGGGGGTGAAGAAGGAGTCGACTCACAGAGCCGGCAGCCCGTCGTGGGAGAGCGCGAGCGGCACCGGCGGCTCGGAGGGTTTGGGCGCTTCAGGTTACCAGTCCGCCAAATTCCATAAATCTCCCCTTAATTTGGCGCAGTCCGGTTCGAGGTTCCAAAAGCAGGGCCTGGGCTCCGTGGGTCTGTCTGCTCCCCAACCTGCAGGCAAGTTTTTCAGGATGTCCCCACTGGGCAAAAGGCCTTTATCAGAGGAGGCCCAGGCAGTGGAGATGGCCCAGTCGCCTCCAAACCGACTCAAGACTTTCTCATCGCTTCCACACGATTTCTCCTTTAAAAGAAAACCCTCACCAGACAAGCATGCACACCAGGGTAAGTTGTGGGCGTTTGAACCCCCATTTTGTCACCAAACGAGGTCCGTGATCTCTTCCTCCTCCTCCTCTCTGTGGTCTTTCAGACCCCAGCTGTGAGCTGTGCGGCTTCTACTTCGAGAACCGGAAGGCTCTGGCCAGCCACGCGCGAGCCCACCTGAGGCAGTTTGGCGTGACCGAGTGGTCCGTGAACGGGTCGCCCATCGAGACGCTGAGCGCGTGGATCCGCAGCCGGCCGCAGAAGGTGCTGGAGATGCACCGGAACTACATGCAGGGGAGCCGCACCACCCTCAAGAAGGTGAGCGGAGCCCGTCAGGGGGGTGGGTACACCCTAGAGAAGGTCACAAGTCCTGTTGGTAAAACACGTATCAACCCGAACATCAGTCGGTGAGATCTAATGAACAGCTGAAGCTTCATATTTGTTACCATTATTACATTCTTACTCGAAAAAAAAGAAAAGAAAATCAGAAGAATCCTGCCTCCCGGTGAAGTTAAACTACGATACAGCGGGAGATCACAACCCGCCGTGCCTTTTCTTCAACACAATCCGTCGCCTGCCCGCGTTTTCCGTACAGGCGTCATGCTTTTCGGATCAAGCGGGCCTCAGCTGGTGGCGTGACAGACATTTTGTGTCTTGGAAATTCTGCAGACGTCTCCCGGCTTCGGCGCCTTACTGTAGATCCTGTGTCCTTTATTCTCCGTTATGAAAAAAAAAAAAAAGAAGAGAGAAAGAGGGGGAAAAAAAAGCAACTAAATCACAGTGGGGACAGATGCCAGAACAAGTCAGCTCTTCACTTGATAGTTGCCATGGTAACCTGGGTTCCTGGCAGCTTATGTTTCATCTTCAGATAAATTATGGCAAGCTGTTGATGGAAGAAAATGTATGTTTTTTTGTTTTTTTTTTCCCCCTTCTCTATCTCTCTCTTCTGAATTAGGTTCTGAAGCATTTTCTTCTTCGCTGTCAGAGCTTTTCCCCTGAGCTGGGATGTGACTCACATACAGAGCAGACTTTACCTTTTTAATGCCGTTTGTTACTGTCGTGTAAAGGTCTTTTCATCTCAGAGAAGCAACGCCAGCTCATTTGTGAGCATTGTACTCGGACTCAGGGCTCCAAGCAGCAAATAAAGAGCGGCATCTGATTAGAAATAACGTTGCGGGACACAAACAGCATCGGAAACGATCCAAATAAATTATTTAGAGCTCTTTTTTTTTTTTTTTTGGGCTGTTCGTTCCAGCTTGATGGAGGTACATTCTAGTGCAATATAAGCTCAGGACTTGAGATTTTTCTCCTTTTTTCTGGGGTTTGAGAAAATAAATAGCAGATCAGTTAGCATAAAGCATTTTAGAAAATATCTAAAAATGATCAAAAAGCTTACTTTCAGTGTAATGACTTGTTTCTGTCAAGGTTAGTAGCTGTCTTCAGTTTTTTATATATATATATTATATATATTAGGTAACATGTTAGGCTGTTAATAAATGTGAAACAGGAAATAAACGGAGACAAATAATGAAGTTAATTCAGGTTATTTAAATGCACTTTGACATTTCACACATTCTTTTGTCCCCCGCTCGGACTCGGCTCAGGGTGAAGCTGGGTGGATGGGAACAGGCTGATGTCACCCCTCTAATAATAGGAATGATAAATTTCACATGTATGCCAGAAAGAGCGCCGGATGATTCTTGCTTGCACGGAGGGTTGCAAAAGTATTCTCAGCGCCTCGGTAATTTCTCTGTTTTGTCGCCTTTCGTTTGATTTAATTGGGTTTTCAGTTGGATTCGAAGTGATAAATCTGCATCAAATGCTCCCAAATTACATGAGATGAATGGGGAAAACTAGTTAAATTAACTAAATTGTTCCAAAAAAAATATGAAACTGGAAAGCAGTGTGTGCTTACCGTATGTGTTCAAGAGCCAACCATTACCTTCAGAAGTCACATAATTGGTTAAATTAGATCTAATTAAATAAGATTTACAAGACAGCGGTGAGAGCAGCTGTGTTGGATGGTTTGGAGACAGTGGGACGGACAAAAAGACAGGAGGGACATGGAGGGAGTTGGAGTGAGGACAGAGGACACAGAAGACAGAGTTAGATGGAGGAAGACGACTCGCGGTGGAGACAGCTGAAAGAAAAAGAAGAAGAGATCTAATTAAACTAGAGAAATTGCATTTCCTGTGAAAATGCAGTGTGAATGCTTTTTTGCTGAATGATTTGACTGAAAGCTGCTGAAGAAGCTGAAACTAGGCGGAACAAACCCTTAAAACTGCTGAAAAATGCTTAAAAGTAACAGAATAATCCTTAAAAATAACAGAACAATACTTAAAATTAGCAGAATGATCCTTAAAATTGCAGAACAATCCTTGAAACAGCACAAGAATCCTGAAAAATAGCTGAAAGAACCTTGAAAACATCCCAAAAAGCAGAACAGAACCTAAAAATAGCAAAACCTTAAGAACGCCTGAAAGGACATTAAAACAGCAGAACTATTAATAAAAAAGCAAAAAAATCCTTAAAAACAGCAGAACAGACCAGTAAAACTTCAGAACAAACCCTTAAAACAGCAGAACAATTTATAATAACACCTTAACAACCCTTAAAA
>NC_051441.1:18382262-18388422 GCF_001649575.2 Kryptolebias marmoratus
TATTTCAATGAGAAAAAAAATTGCTGAAAAACCTTAATATTTTAAAAACCTTAAAAGATATCAATACCAAAAGTCATAGCACCCTTCTCCTGAACGAGCTGAACGTTTTGATACCTGAATGGCTGAAATCGCTTAAAAATTGCGGCCTGCGATAGGTGCCGAAAAACGTACGGAATAGTTAAAGAATAATAGATAATAAAGAGAAACAGGAAAACAATGGTGTGAATGCTTAAAAGCATTAACACAATAACATCTAGCCTCCAGAATCAGCACCACCTCTAAGTAAGGCCAAGAGACAGCATGAAGACCAAGGAACTCTCCACTCAGACCGTCTATGCCCAGTCTTTTTTTTTCTAATTCCATATTAATGCAACTAACAGCAACAGGATGGTGATGATCAAAGTTCTCACCCTGTCCTCACATCCTCCTCCGTCACCCCAACACTCTGCAGATCCTCCTTCAGTACAGCCATGAACCTCCTCTTCGGCAGCTCCACCATCCTTCGTCCCGTATGTCCTCTGCCCGTCCTCGTCGTCTCCAAGCTGCTCAATCTGAGCTCACGTGACGATTATTCCTGTATTTAGAGCTTCATTTATTATAAGAGTTCCTGAAACTTCAGCGGCCCTCTCATGAAATACGAAATATTGTAGAGTGGACTCGTTTTCGGACAGCAGTCCTCTTTGGTCTTTTATTTATTTATTTTTTTAGAACAGCCGTTGCTGTTTGGCAGATAAATGATCTCAGAGGCTTCTGATCAGTTTTTTTCCCCCATCTTTATTGGTACTTGGAGGTTTTCTTTTTGTCGTCTTTTGCAAAAACAAACTTTGGTTTAGGAGATTGTTTAGACTCTAAATTTCAGTAAATATGAAGCTCCAGCTGTATGCGGTGTGGTTGGCTGTAATATAAAGTCTGAGAAATACTGTAGTACATACATTCCTCTCTAAAAGCACAATTATAATAATTGCGTTTTTTTACAATTATGGCTTAAAAAAGTCAAATGCTTTTTAATTACATCTTCAGTGAGTTGGTTGGATGACAGGCTGTACTAACCTTTGTTTCTACGTTTAAACTAAACTAACTAATTGCTGGTTAAAGCTTTATAATTTAGTATTTACCATACAGATGGGCCTTTAAGCTTGTAAGTTATATGTGAGACAGTTCCTTTTAGTTTTGTTTCATATAATATTGGATACGGTTTACACCATATTAGTCTAAAATGATGCTGGTAGGATCGCTGATGTGTTCATGTTCCAGAGGAGCGGCTCTCCTCCGGCTGCGTTGGCAGATTCTGATCCTGTCCTCCTGATCTCATCCCAGAAGGCCCACTCCTCATCCTCCTCTTCCTCTCCGTGGTCTTCTTCCCTGGCTGTAAGCCTGGCGCGCTCGCAGAACCACAGAGTCAGCCACAGCTCTTCGGAGGCCGCCGAAGACGAGTCGGGCGCCGGCGGCCTCCAGGCGGCGCCCCTGCGGCCCGGCCACAGCAGTCCCGGCTCCTCTCGGCTCAGCGGGAGCCTCCCGCTCCAGGCGCAGGTGGCTCGCAGTGAGCTGAACGTCCGCCTGCCGAGAGGTATGAAAACACGAGGAATGAGCTGCGGGCTGTATGAGTGCCCGATAAATTACACACCTTCATGCATCCCTTTAGAGGAGTGATTCCCAAACTTTTCAGCTTCCAACCCATAAAATAATACTGATAAAGGTGCGGACCCCATCTGTTGGCTGTTTAAATATCCCAGAATGCTAATGACCCTATTAAATAACAGCATAATGACAACAAAGCCTTAACATCAGTTATGCTTTTTTTGTTTTTTATCAGTTTATGACTTGTATTTCAATTCTCTGCAACAATTATGGTGCAAATATATCATAAAAAGTAGTTTTTTTTAATTGTAAGCTGATATCTGGAGATGATCTAAAGACCCACACATCGGGAATCATAGCTTTTGAGCGGCGATTGCCATCAGGGGGCGCCAAAGAGCTCGGGTGGTGAGGCTTTAATGGCATAATATGTTTTGTACATGTAGAAAATAATAGCACACTAACAATAATATCCAAATCTGTGCAAACATTTACCTGCATCAGACGCTGTTGGTGCGCGTGCATTTCTTTTACACACGACAGTGTATTTAATTTAAATATTAAATCATTTAAAACGGCAACAACTATAACTGACGCATCGGATTCCTTGCCGACGTCACTTTTTAGAATGAGAACGAACAGATGGAGCATCCTGGCTCACGCTTCACGTTTAAAATGTCCCAACAGAAGCTGCAGCGTCAGATCAAGATGAGACCGGTGGGTCTGCGCGTCTCTTTACTCATCAGCATTTGTCCCGAGGAAATCGTGTTTTAATCGAACATTTCCACGTATTTATGAAAGGAGTCACAGCGATGCACTTCCATCCAACCTGATTTAGAATAAAAAAGGGAGAAAATGACTGAAAGGGTTTGGATTGTGAAAGAACAAGCTGCCAGGAGGCCTGCAGCAACAAAGGAGCAGCTGCAGGAAGTTCTGACAAGTACTGATTGTGTTCTACGTGTGACAACAGTCTCCTGCATTACTAATATGTCTGGGCTATGGGGTGGGGAAGCCTGTTTTTTTTTCTAATTTTTTTCATAAAGAAAAACATCCAGGGCCAGCTAAATATTGCCAAAAAATGTATCAAGTCTCCCAAAAGTCTGTGGGAAAATGTGTTACGGTCCGATGAGGCCTGAGCTGAAGTCTTACAGCCATATTTTCAAAAGGTTTGTTCGGGGCTTGTTTCATATTTTTCATATTTTTCCATAAAATAGATTTTTTTTGTCCTCTTTTGCTTAAAGAAGAGGGGGACTTGGAATTACCCTTTGTCCGTCCGGTTCATCTTGTGAGCTGGATAACTAAAGAAAGTAAATGAGGTGCCGGCTTCCATTTTGGGATGTGAATGTGTCCAGGGATAAGTAAGGTCGCCATCAAAGATCGGGTTTGCTACGTCAAAAACCAAGATGGCCACTGTTATTTATACATGTGTAAACTGGCCACCCCATTTATTTGAAGAAATTGTACTTTTAAGCAAAATAAAAACTAATAAAAACTTCGCCTCTGCGCCTGATGGCAAATAAAATGGCTCCCCTTGCACGCCAGGATACGTCACTCTGCGCCGCCTCGGTCAGCGAATTATCACCTCAGTAAGGTCAATTTATTCTCTGTCCGAATCTTTATCAGCAAAGATGTGATGTAAGACTTCATCCCTCGTTAAAAACTTTCTCTAAACTTAGTTTCAGCCGACCTGAAACGGACAGGAACGTGTCCGTGCAGCTAAACGCCATCAGGCACCGCAGGAGTGTCTCTCTTTATGCTTTAGTTCTTCGAATCAAACAATATCAACACTAAAGGACGTATATTTATGTCCTGTTTAATTCCAGCTGAGGAAAAACACTCAGCCGCTTGTTTTCAGTTGTATCGTACAGGTAGATGTCACATTACAGTTAGAAAAAGTTTGGGAATGATTCATCGTGGTCTTGTTTGTTTCCACATCACAAACCCTCCGTTTTACCACAGTTTTTGTATCATCTGCGTGTCGGGTCTAACGTCCCGCAGTGACACCTTCTTGTCGTCTCGCTCTCTTTTGGAAGGCTTCGAGCGGCGGCCTTTGAAGCACCCGTCGTGCCCGGAGGGAGCCGAGAGGGACAGCGGCACTCCAAAGCCCCCACGCACAGGCACCATCCCCTCCCTGGTGCCCAAACCCCCCTCCTACCCGCTGGTCAAACTGGTGGGCAAGTTCTACACCCTGAAGTGCCGGTGAGTGAAGCCGGCGCGGCGTCCGCGGGCTCTTAGTCCTCTCGAAATGTCGAGGCCGCGTCTCATAGCGGAACCGGCTGACTGGGTTTTAAATAGCCCCTCTAATCCCTTCCTTCAGCTCCTGCCAAGATATTCTCCACTTTTTACTGGCTGACGTGAGAATAGTCGACCGTTTGGGATTTTCAAGCAACATGAAAGAGGGCTTAAATCCTGCTGTAACTGCAGTTAAAAAATGTTTGACAGATTCAGCTTTTCTAAAAGGAAGACTCTGAAATGACAGTATCAGACTGTGCTGTGTCTTTGTAGGACACTTCACCACAGCCACAGCAGAGACCGCAGCCTTCTGGCATAATTCCTTCTTAATATTTGGCCATTAAGACTTTGTTTCCCACACTTTTATTATTTTTAACAGAGCAATTACACAGCCATACATGGTACAAAACATCGGTGTTGACAATATGAAGTTTTCCATGAAATAAACATCTTAGCATGGCATCTTACGACCTGCATCCACCTGATTGTAATGCATTTCAGGGCTGCTGTAAGGAGTATATTTAGCAGATATACTTACAACTGTAACATCTTTTGGTATAGTTTCCTGGAAAATATGGTTTATAGCACTATACACCTTATCCCAAAAGTTTTGGAGTGTGTATGATTGGGGAACCGCTGAGCCAGTTTCTCCAACACAAGCTTGGTACATTAGGATCCATCTTAGCGACAACATCTGGTGGTTCTGAAATATCTGCTAATAATTTTCCATTTATATTTGAGTTTGTATCCCGATGTGCCTCGGTCCAGATTCTCTCCCATGTTTCGTCAGAAATGACTTTGGCCGTCTCTGCCTCCCATCTTTGTTTTGTCCGAGTGGGTTTGTTAAGGTTCATTGACAGAAATATACTATATAACTTTGTTATCAGTTTTTTTATCCCCACCCCCTGCCTGGAAATGGGTTAGGAGGTTTTCTATTGGTGAGGGCACAATGGGATTTTGAAGAATCAAGTGAGAAAACCCTGCCCTTTTTGGAGCTCTGTAGCTCAGACATTTAACTTGTGTGACGCTTACAGATCAGGATATTTTCAAATACGTCCGATAATTTTTGTACACGTAGTTTTTAATCTTTATTCTGTCTTATTAGGAGGGCTGTGAGAAACGTGTGGTTACCATGGTGACTGAGATTATTACAGACTTTCCTGTTGGGTTTTAGAGAGGAAAGTTGAGTTGCGTTGGCGCCTTTCAAATCTTCAGAAACGTTCTCGCCTGACGCCCGTTCTCCGTTCTGCCCCAGGTTCTGCGAGGTGGAGTTCCACGGCCCGCTGTCGGTGCAGGAGGACTGGATCAGACACCTCCAGCAGCACATCCTCAAGATGAACTACAACAAGTCAGCCGCGCCCAAAGCGGCGGTGGCCGCCCCCGCTGCTGCCGCCGCCACCGCCGAGCCCCCGACCTCGGCCGACGACCAGGCCCCGGCGCCGCCCCCGGCCTCCACCCCTACCTCCAGGGCCACCTCCACCCCGAGCCGCTCCACAGCCCCCAGCAGCCGCTCCCCCTCGCCTCCGGCCGACTGCGCTCCCTCCATAACTGCCACGGAGACGGTACAGATCCCAGAGGAGCAGCCTGCCATAGTACCGACTCCCATTCCCGTCCCCACTCGGATCGTTTAAGCTCCAGCTCATCGCCCCCCGTCGTAATTCCAACCTTTTTGTTTCCCCCAGAAGCTGTTTGTCGTCCACTTTCCTTCCTTTGACCTTCACTAAGTGTCGTTCAGGAGGACGGCTCTTAATCTAAAGAGCCCTCTGAGCCCCGAGCAGCTTTTTGAAGCAGCTCCGGACCGGTTTGAAGTCCCCCGTTACCATGGGACCAACACTCTCCTGGCTCATCCGTGGATCGGGGGGAAGGATGATTTCAGGAACTGTTCGAGGTCACGGGGGAGAGAATTAACAACGTTTTGTGTTTGCCTTGTTTATACTGAATGTTCAGACATTACTGTACCTCTCCCAGTCCGTGGGGGGGGGGGAGAATTAAGAAGCTAACGAACCCTTTATTAGACGCTAACCTCCCCCGTCTCCCGCAGCCCCGCCCCACCTTCCCCCTGGTGAGACAGCGACCCTGTCCGTATCGTCTTCGGCCTCTCACTCGAACTTCCTCGACGAGATTCGAAGGACATCTCCAATCACGACAGTCTCAAGGTTGAGACTTTAAACGCATGGTAACACTTAGTGTTTGAAAAAACAAAGCAAACAAAAAAAAAAGAAAGCGGCACTTTTTAAATTTGACGTTGTCACTCAGCACTTCTTAAAGTGCCACTTCAGTGGCTTAAGGCGGACTGACGAAGTCTAATTCCAATTGGAGCAAAGAAGCAGAAGCACAGCCAGGAACTTTTTAA
>NC_051441.1:18388554-18407581 GCF_001649575.2 Kryptolebias marmoratus
TATCCCTACATTTAGCTTGAATGTAGCGTGAAGCACCTTTTCTTACCTGTACACACTCGGACGCGACCAGACGTTTGCCCCCCCCTCCCCCGGGCTTCGTTGTGCCTATTCCGTCTCAGCTCCACAGCTGCTGTCAGCGTCCTCCATTCACAGCTGCCATTTTCTTCCTGCCTTTTTTCTTTTTTTTTTTTAATGTAACCTAGTTTATTTATTACGTTGCATCTGAATGTGGTAAGCTAGTTGTTTAAAAAAAAAAGCTAATCTATAACTTAGGAGTGTTTGAAAATAGAGGTGTGTGTGTGTAAGGTTTTTAGAGCAAATGGTTCCTGTTTTTAACTAAAGAGAAACGTCGGAGTAAGCCTGCTCGATTGGAAGGGCGCCGGCTCCGTCTACACCGCTATGGATCTTTTATTTTTATTTTTAAATCTTCTTTTGTCCGTCCACATTTCTAACAACAAAGGTGAAACTCCCCTGCTGTGCCACTAGGTGGCGAGAACGCTCACATTCGTGACATTAAAACACAGAGAAAAGATGTTTTTAGCTTTGCTAACGATTGTCCTAAAAATATAGCTTTTTATTTTATTTTACACAGCTTATATTCTCTTCTCACCTTTAAACCATAGTTTAGTGGCGACAGACACCGAAAAACAAACAAAAAAAAACAGATCCATTGTTGTTTTGAGTCCTCGCCGAAACACCAAAAGCTCAGTTTGTGCGGACAGGAGGCTCAAACGTGGTAGATGAATCTCAGTTTAATAAAAAAATAAATATCCGTTGCATATATACGGGGGCCTCGATGTGAACTCTGGGGGAAAAAAAACCCAGTCGGGACTTAAAAACGCATCCTATCGTGCCAAAGAGTCCGTTCGCTTCCGTGTCCTGGGGCGCGGAGCGGCGGCGCGCCTCCAGTTTGAAGGCGGGGCCGCGGCGATCCCAGTTTTCCGCACGCACGCACGCAAAACCAAATCGGGAGTTCAGAACCCCCCCACCCCCCAAAAGCCGAGGCGTGAGCAGATTTTTTTTCCTTTCCCGCCGCTGCGTTCGCTCAAATAAAGGGTCCACGTTTGTTCGTTCCGATGTTTTGAAACATGACTGTTCAATCCAGATAACCCCCCCATCCCATCCCCCACTCCTCTTTTAAGGATTATACATACTCTGTAACAACATATACTCAAAGAGACCGCTGGTGCTGCTAGAGCTGCCAGCGTTCCTGTTAGCGAGGTAGTAGAAGAAGAAGAAGAATTTCTTTGTTGTGGTTTGATTTCAACATTTGACGCTTCGTATTTTCCTTCCTCCGTGCGTTTCTGTACCCCTGCACGGCGTTAGTTTCGCCGAGCTGAAACTTCGGTGCTGGTGGAGGTGTCGCAGGTCCATCAAGTTTTTTTTTTGGTGTGTGTGTGTGTGTGTGTGTGTGTGTGGTCCTGGTGTGGATAAACAGATTTTAACGGGGACCACTCGGAAAGGCGAGGCACGACCCTCCCTCTCTCTCAGCGTTCGCGGAGGCCGTTTCGAGCAGGCGGGGTGGTCGACGGGCACGCCTGCGTGTTCGTGCACGGGTGTGTGAAAATACTACAGCGCCAATTAAAAAAAAAAAGGAGCAAGATGCAGTTGGGGAACAAACCGTACCGTACACGAGAGGGTCGAGTTTTAAGTGAATCAACTTCAGAACAAACAATAAATGTGATTTCGATTTCAGACACAGCCTCGTTGCCTTTATTGGAGCGTCCCAGCTCGTCCCAGATGTGTTCATGATATCTGAGGCGACTCTGACCGGAGTTGGATTCCACCACCAGGGGGAGCTATAGCACAAGCACAGACTTGAATGGTAATTTGAAGCCGATGTGGCACACATCTCGGTACAAATACCTACTTAGTTGACTGCAAAACAATAAAAAAAATAACTTCCTGGTCATCTAGAACAGACCACAAACAATATGGGTTTAGAAAAATGTGAAGTTTTTGAAAAAATTAACTGACAAATTTTGTGAACAGTTTTACAGCTAGGTTTAATCTTCCTACTTTCGAGCCCTCAAACACATTCGTTCAAACTGGTTTGTTTGTGATGGAGTCCCAAAGTTAAAAAAAAATGTGGAGCACCCGAAGTGGTGCAAATGAGTCGGAGTCGGCACGCTGCTGGCCTCGTGTCAGGCGCCTCGCAGGACTGGACGCAAGCGGTCCCTCGCTGCTAATCGAAGTCGTACCTCCTGCAGCAGCATGGGAGGTCCATAGTTGTGTGCGGACAGGCGTCTTGTTTAAAGGCCGTATCAGGGTCCCAGGTCTCAGGAGGGGTTGACGTGTGCAGGCGCAGGATTTCACTGATGCAACGCTGTGCCGTCAGGGTCCCGGGTCGGATCGGGTCGGGTCAGAGGTGACCTGAAGTCATACCACGACGCCAAACGTAACACCGGTGTGTGTCTCTCCACAACATTAGCAGGATGGGTCCTTTTCCCCCTCTGCTCCGCCACACGAGCACGCAACGATCCATTTTCAAGAAGTCAGAGCTGAGATTCTTCTCCGAACATGATAAAACGCCCACATGTGCTCCGGCAACTGCCTGATAACGCCACGTCTTCACTCCTGACACCTCCGCTTTTCTCCCTCTGGTTCCTGTTCTAAATGTCCCAACTCCTTGCAGCTTGAATCCCTTACACACCCGTCACTGGTCTGCATGTGGACCAAACTGCGTCCAGCCCGGACCATTCTTCTGAGGCGGCGTACGCCGTGGACCGCATGCCAGGCCGTCACGTGACTAAAGCCCCAGCTGAGAAGACGTCAGTTTCAGCAACCCCTGCTCATGATCTCATGGAAGAAGGAAGTGATTTTCACATAACACACTCATTTTTGTGACTTATTACGTCAAATAACTTGAATTATGTCTTTTGGTGTTTTGTGGTGGTCACAAAAAAAAGCTGTTGGCTGTTTTCTGTTAAAACGTGTTTGTGTCAGCCGAACAACATCTGGGCTTATAATCTGCTTTTGTCCTGCTCCGATCATCCAAAAGTCCCCCCCCCCTCTTCTTCTGCCTTGTTGTACTTGGACAGCTGCTCATTCAGGGCCGGGGGAGAGCGGAGCACAGCTGCTGACGCCGTGGATCGACTGCTACAGGAGACGAGACTGAGCCGAGAGCGTTTATAAAAAAGGTAAAAAAAAAAACAAAAAAAAAACAGGGGTGTATAAAATGTTTCATCTCAGTGTTTGCTGCACCGTCTGGTCCTCAGTTCTAGGATCGGATTTGTGAAATAACATTTTTGCCACAAATCCAATCTTTTCTGGTTTAAGGCCAAAGTTTTAAAGCCAGCATCTAGCACCCACAGCACGTGCTGGGGATAAGTCTCAGCTACTACCACCCCAGATTTGAGCCTAATATCTGTAAAACTGTCTGATTTGTAGCTGTTTGGCAGGCGTAAGGGTCCGAGCTGGAAAACACAAGGCTTCCAGACCATCAAACCTTCAGGGCGTAAACTGGAGCGGCTCAGCTCCCGAAAGCAGCAGCAGCAGCTCTTAAATCACCGAGGTCATCAGTTTATAGACCCAGAACACGAGTTCGGATGAAAGCCGAGCGTTATCAGAGGATGTTCTGCAGGACTTTGTTGAACTTCCTGATTATGGGGACGTTAATCAAAGTGGCAGAGTAAGTCCTTCTGGCCGTTCGGTGAACTAATGCCACACAGGCAGCTCATTTCAGTCATAATTCGAGCACTAATTGTTAGACGTCTGGGTATGAAGTTCTACACTAAAACCTTCCTGTGGGACTGAAACTCGCCAGGTTCAATAAGGTTATTTCAATCTTTGACTTTAAACAATTTACAGAAATACAAACTCACACTAATAATGGATATTTGACCCACTCCATTTTGGCAGATCATTCAAACCGGTTGGTTTGCTGCGTGAACCGTTGGGAGAGGCGGAGCCAGCTGTAATTCTAAAATGGTTACTGTAGGCGTGAGACAATGGGCTTCTGGACCGAACAGGCGGGAGGCGGGGCTCGAGGACTGTAAGGAGCACGCCAAGAACATCCACACAAGGAAAAAAAAAGGATCTCAAAAGGATTTAGACAGTGAGGAGTTCTGGTTTGGCTCCGCCTTCAGCTGTTATTACTGACAGCTAAATGCAGCTAGGCTCCGCCCACCACTCAGGATTGACACGAGCGCGTTAGAATCCTAAAGTTAACACGTTCACTCCGTATAACGCTGAGGTCGGCGGCTTTGAGGAGGGCGTTCCTGGAGCGTAGCGTTAGCTCGATTCGTCCAATCAGAAACCACAGCATGATGCCGCCACCACCATGCGCAGCAGCTGGCACGGAAGATGGTTTGGTTCGACTGTGGCCAAATGTCTCAGTCTTTTTCTTGTCCGACTAGAAGGTACCTGGCTCGTCCATGCGGCTCGCACCCTCTCAGTTCCTCGTTGACGTCAAAGGGTCTTCGCTGTGGACAGGGACACCGGTGGTCCAGCAGTTCGGGTCCTGACCAACTTCCTTTCAACGGAGGGGGACGGATGCGTACCGGTCAACTAAAAACACCTACAACCTTCAGCACCACCTGTTAAAAGATAAACGCAGGTATATATTTCAGCTTGTACAGCATTTTGACGCTGAGTGGAGCAGAAGGAAAAATCCAAACTTGCGCACCTACTTCTTGTTGTTAAAAATCACCGAAGTTGTACGTGGTTAAGTCATTCCACCCCTGGAGAACAAAAGGTTCAAAGAAATCATTAAATCAAAGCTGCCTGTTGCTACAAAGCGACGTGAGCAGATCTGTTTTTTTTTTTTCTTCGCACGAGAAATCTGACGCCGAGCCGCCGCTCCCCACAACGCACCTGGATTGATTTAGGCCCACGAGCCGGGCAGCCGGGAACGACGGCACCAAACAACACAAAACGTTTCCATTCGACGTGTGGAATTTTGGCCGCAGAGAAACATTTCGTCCGCGTGCTTGTTAAATCCTCCTCGTTGGCGAGGAGTCTTTAAATCACAGCAGGATAAAAAAACACGGAATGATTGAACTGGACTGTAAAATCTGCGCCAAGCGTCACGTGCTGCCAGTAAAAAGAACAACTGAAAGCTTCTCAGAAGCCCGTTAGCTATCTCTCTCGCATCGATTTTTCTTTAGGGCCCTAAATTGGGAGCTGATGTCAGCGTTAACCTGTTTTTGACCCTCTCAGGGCGTCCCGTATCATGATGCTCCCAACGTTTCCTCCCGAGCGTTTCTTGTTGAGTCCTCGGAGAGGCTAATTGGGGATAAAATAAACCAGGAAAAGGTTCGTATCTCTGCGAGGAGATTTAATCTGCGGACCCCTGAGGTGCCACGTGATTGTCCAAACCGGCCCTGTTGTCCGCCCGTGGCTGTGCACAAACCAAACAATGTGCCACGAAGGCGCACAGAGAGAAGAATGGGAGGAAACGAAACTATTTTAGACACTAAATACACTCCTTGAAGGAATACATATCACCCATCCGCTGCCTTTCATGCCAAAGTTTCATCATATGCTGAGAAGTGACAGCGTTACAGCCAGTTTAGTCAAAACTTGAAAATAAGCATTTGTGCAATCTCATGAAATATCCCAAGAATTGGTGATGGTGTTTGCGCTCAGAGAATGTGTTGAGGAGCAGTCTCAGCTACTACCACACCAAATTTTAACTCAATATCCACAAACCTGCCTGAGTTATAGTCATTTTTGCGATCTCTAATATTGATCAGCTGTGGCAGCCATCTTAAATCGGTTTGACACCAAACTTTAATCAGCTGTAGACGTTCCTCCAATCATTACTCCAGGAGAGTTTCACTGAAATCTGCCCATTTGTTCATGAGATATTTTGCTAACAGACAAACAGGGCTTACAGCGACAGTTCATGCCAAAGTTTTAATCCAAAATATTGATTAAAATGTAGCCCATAGAGTATGTGGTGCGGATGATCATCATCTACTACCACATCAAATTTTAGCTTGATATCTTTAAAATTGACTTGGTTATAGCCATTTACGTGTTTCTAAGGTTAGTTAGCTGTAACGGCCATCTTTAATCGGTTTAACTCCAAAAGTTAATGAGTTGCAGACGTTAACCTAGTGATTGTTTTCAGAAAGTTTCATTCGAATTCGCCCTGTGGTTCAGGAGATATTTTGCTAACAGACAGACTAAGTTGACTGTGTTGGCAAAGATTGCTTTGCTGTGGCGGCCATCTTGAATCGGGCTGACTCCAGAGGTTAATCAGTTGAGAGATCCGTGTGAGCTGAAGAGTCCACAGATGACGAAGGTGAGCTGGCTGTGGGCCGGCTGTGGGCCTGCGGTGACCTTTGACCTGTCAGCCCACAGTGTGATCAGATAATCAGACAGGTGGGGACTCTTCCTGCATCCGTTTGTGTTTCTGACAGCTTGATGAGTTTGGTGTCCAGTCACCGAGAAAAGTCAGAAGGTTTGTAGCTTTCAGGGAAAACCCTGATGGAACAGATTGTTGCTGGCTAAATTTATTCCCCTTCAAATAAATGTCTCAGTATGTTTACAACCTTATCCACCGCTGGGAGAGGCAGGTGTTTGTCTGTTAGCAGAATATCTCGTGAACCCGTGCGCAGATTTTAATGAAACTCTCGGAACCTAGTCACTCAGTGATCATCTTCAACTGATTAACTTTTAGAGCCATCCCGATTCAAGATGGCCGCCACAGCCAATCAACTTTATCAAACACAAAAATGGTGACAACTCAGTCCTCCTTACAGTTATGGGGTAAAAGTTGGTGTGGTAGTAGCTGAGAGTCATCCCCAGCGCATAGTCTGAGCAATAACGGACCGAGCAAAATCTTTGCTTAAAACGTTAGCATTAACGGGCTGGAGGCAACTCCGACTGTCTGTTAGCAAAATATCTCCTGAACCACTGGATGGATTTTAATGAAACTTTCAAAAACTAATTATTAGGTGCAACTCTACAGCTGATTCAAGTTTGGAGTTCCTGTTAACAAAAGTACATTTCAGGATGAATAAAAATGAAGTTAATCAGTGATGGCTGCTTTCGCTCCTCCTGTCCAGTCCTGGTGAAAAAAACTTGTTCCAACCCAAACACTGGAAGCTGTAACTGCGGCTAAACGTGCTCCAGCTCAGTGCCAAGTAAAGGTCTGAATACTTTTTTATACTTTTATCTTTTAGTTTTCAGTCTTTTTAATAAATCACTGCCTGTCTAGCTCCTGTTGAGACACGATGGCCCGTCTGACAGTTTTGCTCAAGCCTTAAAAGTAACTTTAAGCGCAATTTGAAGCAGTAGTCCAAGATGGTGCCCTCAGAGTACAAGTTGGGGGTGACTCTCAGCTACGACCACGTCACATTTTAGCTCAATCCTTGTAAAACCGGCAGCCATTTTTTGTGCACGTTCTGCACGTTTCATTCAAACCACTGAGGTCCTTTTCTTAGGAAGGAGGAGGAAGAGGACTATTTTAGTGATCTTTTTTTGTTTTTACTTGTTTTGATCTGTCAGCTCTTAACTTTATGGCCTCCTTCCTTAGAAAGACACAAAGCAGAAGGCTCGGGAGCCCAGATCCGCCTCTAGTTCACCGTCGGGAAGGCCCCGGCGAGCAGCTGTCTGGGAGGCCCGAATGGCTGCAGACCAACACTCCCTCAGGAGAGTTGTTGCTGACCTGACCCCCCCCCCGGCGTCGGATGGCGTTCCCGTTCAAACGCTGACCAAACATGTCCGCCATCAGCCTGCTCGGGTTCTCTTATCGACGCTTTCATGTCACCTGCGGTGTCCTTTGAGTAGCTCCAGGTCCATGTTTCCCTCTGTGAAGCCTCTCCTCTTCTTCTACCATCAGTCTGTAAACATCTATAAACTGAGGAGAGCAGCTGCTGGAGGTTTTAGAGGGAATGTTGTCCCATTCTGCTCTGATGGAGGATTATAGCTGTTCTACAGTCCTGGGTGTTTGATGGATATTTGCTGGATGGGAGCACATGTTGTTCTAAAACCTGTATTTACTTTTCCAGATGTGTTAGCTGCCCATGCCATAGGCACTAATGCACCCCCATACCATGAGAGAGGCAGGCTTTTCCCAATGTTTTTCTTAATTTTTGCTTCCTCTGACCTCAGATCAGTCCTCCTCTTTGTCTCAGTCTATTTTAATGATCTTTGGTCCAGAGGAGACAGCAGAGTTTCTGGATGGAGCTCAGTCTCACATCTGTCTTCTTCTCTGCCTGATAGAGCTTTAAGCAGCATCAGTGGATGGTCCAGTGAACTGTGTTTACAGACAGTGATGTGTGGAAGTGTTCCTGAGTCCATGCAGTGATGAACAGAACAGAACCAGAACCTGGTTTTACTGCAGGGGCCCCTGAGGGCCCCGAGATCACAGACATCTAATACTGACTGTCAGCCTTGACCTTTGACCTCAGAGATTTCTACAGATTTTTCAGAATTTTCTTTTTTTTTTTTTTTATACCCAGTCCTCTTACTGACCTGTTTACAATTGACCAAATTATTTTTTTACCCAATGCCACTCCAGCTGGTTCTTATTCGTACCACTCATGTTTACAGCCTCTCGTTGCTCCTGGGACAACTTTTTTTGGGGGCTGCGTTTTCAGTTTTTTATTTACTCTCTCCCTAATCGGGGTTGTATTTAACGCGAAGCTTTCTACCGGGCTCATAAGTGACAGCAGCTTTAGTTTGCACAAAGAGCCTCCTCACTCTGTCCGCTTTGTCCATGTTTGTCCAGCGGAGACAAATCCGAGGCCTCAGGTGACCTTGTTTCGTCTCAGGCTCCCAGGAGATGCCCCCCCCAGACCCCCCACGGAAATCACTTTCTTTGGAAACACTCCATCTGTGTTGGGAAAATTGGTCCAGCTGTTTTAATACGAACTTCCAATCAATGTTATTTCTGAGGGTCAATCATGTAAACAAGCGTGGAGCTTTCAGCTGGGAGGAAATGACCTTTGTGGCTGTAAACACACACACACACACACACAAAAGCTAGCCACTGATCCTGAAATCTCTACTCACAGCCACCGCAGCGCTCCAATTATTTTCCGCGTTATTAGGTTTAGACAATTCCGAGGAAAGTGGGAACAACCTTCGACGGTCAGGTGACCCGTGACCAAATATTAAACACGGCGGTGCCTCTTAACGTGGAGCGATCCCACAGAGAGTCCCGTCCTACATGTCGTAACTGAAGTCACCAGCTGGAGGTTTAAAAATATAAAGGTAAAAAAAAAAAATAGAAAATTTAGAAAGCACGTTTTAAAGCACAAGATGGTCCTGGGATCCTGACTCCCCCGACCCCCCCCTGGGATTTCCGCCCATGGTTTTGACCTTGTATATCCCCAAAGAGTCAACTCCCTGAGGGCGCACTGCGACATGTATTGTATCGCCCACTGACCAGAGATGCACAACCCGAGCATAGAAGGGGTTTCTGAAGACAGAACATCCCCTCCTCACTTGGTTTTTGCTTGTTTGGGACGATGCTTCCAGGCCCAGAACTCCTTTTCATACCTTTTCCCCCTTTTCTGAATCCAAAGAACCGTAACCTGAGCACGTTACCGAAGACCTCATCAAGAGCTGAACTCTTGTTTTCAGTCGGTCCAGATATGCAAAGCCAGGGAGAGGTGCTAAGCTCACGTACCGTTTTTTTTTTTTTTTTCCCCATTTCCACTTTCATACTGGAGACTCCAGCTCAGATTACAGCGCTGCACCGAGCAGTTGGCACAACATGAGCACCTCCAATCTGAGCCAGTATTTCAGGACATTTCGGGTTTTCTTGCTTTTTTTTACACTCTAAATACACATGAAATGACCCGTAAGGTAGTTTTAATGCGCTGAATTCTGATGTGCACACAAATATAAATACTTGTATGAGTCGTCATCAGTTAAAGGATTCAAACTCCTTGAAAAGGAAGCATGTCGCCAGAGTTTTACACAAAGACACAGGCTGACACAGCTAAGGTTTAATTTTTGACCATTCCTCCAGAAGCTGATCTGTGAGGTCAGACATGTTGGACAGAAGGCCTGTCTCTCAGTCTCTGCTCTAATTCATCCCAAAGGTGTTCTGTCAGGTTGAGGTCAGGACTCTGAGCAGGTCAGTCAGGTCCTTCCTCACCAAACTCCCTCATCTTTATGGACCTTGCTTTGTGCACTGGCAGCCATGTTGGAACAGGAAGGGGCCGTCCCCAAACTGTTCCCACAAAGTTGGGATGAAATTGTCCAGAATGTCTCGGTATGATAAAACTTAAAGAGTTCCTTTCACTGGAACTAAGCAGCTGAGTCCAACTCCTGAAAAACAACTCCACACCATAATCCTCCCTCCACCATGCTTTACACTTGGCTCAGTGCAGTCAGATAAATATTGTTCTCCTGGCAGCAGCCGAACCCAGACTCATCCAGACAGAGAAGCATGATTCGTCCCTCCAGAGGACACGTCTTCACAACTCTAGAGTCCAGTGGCGGCGTGTTTTACTCCACTGCATCTGACGCTTTGTTCTTAGTGATGGAAGGCTTGGATGCAGCTGCTCGGACATGGAAACCCATTCCATGAAGCTCTCTAAGCCGTTCCTGAGCTGATCTGAAGGCCTCATGAAGTCTGGAGGTCTGTAGCTGTTGACTCTGCAGAACGTTGGTGAACTCTGAGCTCTACGAGCCTTAGAACCCACTGAGCCCCTCTGTGGTTTTACGTGGCCGACCACTTTGTTTCCAATCACTTCCTCTTTGTTATAATCCCACTAACAGCTGACTGTGGAATATTTAGAAGGAAATTTCACGACTGGACTTACTGCACAGGTGGCATCCTATCATGGTACCACGCTGGAATTCACTGAGCTCCTGAGAGCGACCCATTCTTTCACTAATGGTTGTAGAATCAGTCTGCATGCCTAGGTGGTTGATTTTATACACCTGTGGCCATGAAAGGGATCGGAACACCTGAATTCTATGATTTGGGTTTGAGTAAATATTTATGGCTAAACTCAGAAGTTCTGGAATGTCAATTCAACACTCCTGCGCTCACATCTTGTATGAGTCATAAACTGGAGTCCTCACACAAAGAAATGGTGACGATGCATCCAGCTGCCTGAGTCATGTTGCTGAGGTAAGCCTCCGAGGTGCTTCCTGCCCGACGCCCAGAGGACGGATCAGGCTGCAGCAGCTCATTAGTGCCGTTTAATGACTCCAAGTGGCCCCCGACCTGCCGAGCGCACCGAGCGTGGCACGACTTTCCAGTAACTCTTAGTCACCACAAGCTCCCTGCTCGGACGGAGAGCAGGCGTCTGATTGCAGCTCTCTCTCTCTCTCTCAAGCAGTCGTCAACTTCAGTCCAGGAAAATTGCTAAACTTGGTCAATTTTATAGATATGGAGCTAAAATTTAGGGTGACAGTAGCCAATAGTTATATTCACCACATACTCCAAGCATGAATTGATTGCATGAGAACTCTGTGTAAAACTTTGCAATGAACTATTGCAGTCAACTATGTCTGTCTGTTAGCAAAATATCACATGAAGTCCTGGGCGGATTTTAATGAGACTTTCAGAAAGTAATGTTCGGACATACCTCTACAACTGATTAACTTTTGGAGTCAACCCAATTTAAGATGGCCGCCACAGCCACGTTGACTTAGAAAGCACAGAAACGTCTAGAACTACTTCAGTTTCACAGATATTTAGCTCAAACTTGGCGTGGTACCTGAGAGTCATACCCAACACGTACTTTTAACCAAAAGATCTATATTTCCATCATTTCTCAACATTTGATTAACTTAGTTTAAAACTGACATGGAAGGCAGTGGGCGACTTCGATGTGTTTTGTTGGTTTCGTCGGAACCATAACATTATATTTAATAGATGATTTGCAAACAAACAAACAGAGATTCTAAACATGATGTTGTGGTTTCAGGCATTCCAGTGTTTCGTTTGGGCTCAGGTAGACGCCGTTGTTCGAAGATTAAAACCCCCCATTACCGCTGCAGAGACGGTTCGATAAAACCACACTGATTCACACGCCAGCCGGTGGTACTCAAAGTTTCATCGGCCTGCGTCCAGAAAGCAAGGAGCCAGATTCGAAACTGAAAATCTGAGTCAGAGCCGTCTGAGTCCTCTCAGTTTCAAACAGGACTGGGTGAAGTGGGTCTGTGGTTTTGCTTTACAGGACTGAACCTGAAAGGATGTTTTCAGCCCCGCGGGGCCCGCATCGATCTGTTTGGACGCTCTCTGAAGTCTGGGGATGCATTAAGAAGATGAGCTGTTCCACGAAAAACAAAATGAAGCGCAGTGAAAGCCACCGAAAGGGCTTCGAGGAAGCCATCGATTTCTGATGAACAGAAGGAGGGGGCGGGGGGGAACAGTTTATTTGAAGGATCAGGATCAGGATCACCGCCTGCGTGTGTTTTTTCCCTCGTCTTTCCGTCACATCGAAGGCTCGGACTCGCCTCTGTTTGCGAGGCAGATGGCCGCCCTTCCTGACTCTGCTGGAGATCTCTTCCTGTCGCCGTCCGTCCCGGGAACTGAACCGCTGAATCACATGTTGGCTGGACTGAAGCGTCAAAAACAAACTCATGAACTGCCACGATGCACAATTGTTTGAATGTGCCTCTAAAAACTAAAGATGTTATCTTTAGTGGCATTTACAGGGAAATATACCGAATAAAAAAGGGAAAATGTCAGTTTTATGAAGCATCTCATGCTGAAACAGTTTTGGTGACATTGTTAATCCAGTGTTCACTTTATGAGAGTTTCATTAAAATCTGTCCAGTTGCTCAAAAGATATTTTGCTGACAGGTGACCCTCCTTTGGCTGGTGATGCTAAAATGGCGCCACAGTTTGTTTTTTTCAGATATATAGAAAATAAAATTGTTGTTGTTTGTGTTATGTTTATGACCAGTGGAGGGATTTTAATGAAGCTCTCAGAAAGTAATCATTGGCTGTTCTGTATGTCTGTGCAGGGCCACCAACAGGAGGGGGGCCAGGGGGGGCCAGTGCCCCCTCCTTATCCTCCTGATTTCTGAGTTTTTGATTGCATTTTCAACTTCCCCTGTTTGGGATTAGTAGGACCTCATAAACAGAAAAAATATTGTTCTTAACACAATAAGTAGGTTAAAAAAACAGATTTGAATTCAACTTCAAAATAAAAGCACTTTAAAGCAACATAAAATGTTCCAGTGAAGAAAGCCAAGATACTCATATCAGCATGGAGGTCTCTGGATCTAACTTTACAAAAAAAAAAAAAAAAGAAGCGGATGAGTCAAAGTGACCGTGTCTGTGTTGTGAAACAAAAATGAAATATCAGACGGTTCACTAACTCCAGCTTATATATGTGAAAAAAGAAAAAAAAATTAAAAACTCCTGAAATTCAGTCCTGGATTTTGGCCACTCCAAGATGATCAGGGCCACGAGTTTGCAAACTTCCACGAGGCGCCCCTGCTTCTAAACCCCGGTTAACTTTTTAATTCAAGATGGCCGCCTCAGCTCATCCCCCTTAGCAGAGACAAACATCTTTAACTCAAGTCAGTTTTATAGATACTGAGCTAAGAATAAACGTCCAAATATTATATTTCATGTTGCTTTTTCACTATTTTAGTTGAGTATTTATCGCAACTGATTGAAGTAGGATTGAATTCATGTTTTCATTCAATTCATTCATTCATCCATTCCATTTTACAGTGTTTATTTCTGACATCGGTGTTAAAAACCTGCTACAGCTGATCTCAGTCGACCGACAAAATACATATTTTTTTATACGTCTGCAGGTCTTCATATGTTGCTGTTTTTTCACAGTTTTTTTCCTGTGTTCTGTGTTTACAGAAAGGCTGAGAGGCTCAGAGGTTAACGTCGTTCTCTACATCTGGATGTAAACAAAATATAAGAAGACCAGAAGTCTGAGAATGTGCCTCTAAATACGAACACAGATCCCAAACGTGGGGCGTTTTTGTTTGTTTTTGTTGAAAACTCGACTCCTTCGTCTGGGAATGTGGGGCACTCACTGAGTCTGATTGTTTGCTGAAATCTTGCAGTTTTCCTGTTTATCCCAACAACTCAGCCTATTTCAGTCTTCCTATAGATCCTGCCTCTGTTTGTTGACTTTATAAGCTTTTTCTATCCGCTTCAAACTGCCTCCTTAAATTTAAGACCGTAGCATTCCCCCTCCATTCATGCTAGAGTTTTCAACTCAGATCGTCTTATGTTGAGAAAAGATAGACCTACTTTAGATAAATCTAAAAAATAACGTTATGTGTAATGTTGTGCGGTATTGCAAGATCTCGAACGATCTGTTAGCACTCAAACTATGTGTTGAGGAGGACTCTCAGCTACCACCACATCAAGTTTGAGCTCAATATCTGTAAAACTGGCACAGTTACAGTCATTTTTATCTTTGCTAAGGTTGATTAGCTGTGACGGCCATTTTGAATTAGGTTAACTTCAAATGTTAATCCGTTGCAGATGTACATCTAATTATTATTTTTTGAGAGTGTCATTAAAATCCGTCATGAGATATTTTGCTAACAGACAAACAAGGTTAACTTTAATATAACGCCACTTTTTAAAGCAAAGACGTTGCTCAATGTGTAAAGCTCGGGGTATGTTGGCTATTGTCGATTAGCTGTGGCAGCCATTTTGAATTGGGTTGACTTCTAAAGGGGATCAGTTGTAGACGTAAATCCGATCATTACTTTCTGAGAGTTTCATAAAAATCCCACCGGGCATTCATGAGATATTTTGCTAACAGACAGACCTTAATAACCTTGATGTTGAGCTCTGATCAGATGGCTTATTTTGGCACCAAAAAAAATAAATATTAAAACTCACTTTTTGGTTAAGATTTATCGCGCCAATCTTGGACCCAAAATATTTTCAGAAAATAAAATAAAATAAAATAAAAAGCTGCCGTAATTTCCCCGCTGCAGAACCTAATTTATTTTACCCCATGTTTGTTTACAAGGAAAACCTCCTTTGAGTTTGGATTTTCCAGCCATCTGTAGCCAGTTTCATAAAAAGATAAATGCAGCGTGAAGACGTGTGTGTGTGTGTTTCTTCTTTTCAGGTGTTGAAGGCCATCGTTAAACCAAGCTCAAACAGAATCATCATCGGCCTTCTTCATGATCTAATGCTGCCGTAATCAATGAGTCAGATAACAGATCTGGTTTTTCTTCTCTTCGGCTGACATGAATCGGATCGTTAAAAGCCTCGACGCCAGCCACGCCGCACATGTTCCGTCCTTGAGCTCTTTTCCTTTCAGCGGCCATTTCTCAAAAAGATTTTGGCGAAAACCTGTTGGTTGTAACTAATCTCCTTGAGTAAACCGTGATTTTCTTCTTTAATAAGCCTCTATATCGATATTATTGCCATCATATCCAATTTAACTGCTTACTCTGACTTTATTATAATAAGATGTCGTCCTTGTGTGTGTGTGTCTGTTAGCAAAATATCTCATGAACCACCAAAGGAAATGTAATGAAACTTGCAGGAAGTAATCTTTGGATGCACAGCTACAGCTGATAAACGTTTGGAGTTGACACAATTCAAGATGGCCGCCACAGTCAGCTGGTCTTAATGACACACAAAAAGGGCACAGATCAGTCAGTTTCATAAATGTCACGCTATAATTTGGTGTGGCAGTAGCTGAGACTGTTCCCCAACAAATATTCTGAGTGCAAATGAACTACGCAAAATCTTTGCTTAGGATTTGGTATTTAACTGTTTAGGGTTAGCGCTGTCTGTCTGTTAGCAAAATATCTCTTGAACTCCTAGAAAGATTGTCATGAAACTTTCAGAATCTCATCACCGAATGACCATCTATGTGTGATTAACTTTAGAAGTCAATCTGATTTAAGATGGCCGCCACAGCTAATGGACAGTAGCCAGCACAGAAATGGCTCTAACTCAGTCAGTTTTAAAGATGCTGAGCTAACATTTGGTGTGGTAGTAGCTGAGAGTCATCCCCGGCACATACTCTGAGCGGGATGTTTTGCGTGATCGCGCACGGTGTCGTTTAAACCAAAACGGCCACACTTGTGTCACTTCTCCAAATAAGCTGCTCCTAGTCTAAAATTCTGTTGTGAAAGGCGATGAATTCCTTCAAGGGGTGATAAGGCTTTAAATTTAGATTCATTCGTTTGTTTTTTCAAAATAAAATTTCTTACGAGCACAAACATCGCCGTGTTAATCGTTTTCTGCCTCATTAGGACTTCATCCCGGCGTTGACACGTTTGATTTATTGCCCGCTCCAGCTTTATTTACATCTTATTTCAGCTTTAAAATATTTGTGTGTTTCTCAGGGAAAGCTGTGAGTCACGCTCCGCTTCCCGTACTGCTGCTCCTCTCGGCCTCCGAGGACTGGTGAGAAGTGAAGCCTCCTCAGGAACTCTCTTCTTCTTCTTTTTTTTTTTTTCTTTTTTTAAAGTTTGTTTTGTAGGACACACACTCCAACCTACCACTCTAACCTCTCGATAAGCTGGAAGGATGTAATTAGAGCATCCTAAAGCAGAAGAATGTTTGATTAGGATCAAGAGGAGCAGCGCTTGGGACACGGGGGACACGAGGAGGACAAGCTGTGCCGAGAGGTGAAGGAAGTTAAACATCTTTTTTTTTTTTCCCCAAAGCCCAATCTGTCCCGGAGCGCCTCGTTTCAAGAACGTGGGCTCTGTATTTTCAGCAGGTGCTCCTTTTAGCCGGCGGAAGGGCTGAGCAGAGGCGAGCCCACGAGGACTGCTGGGAATGACACGTTGTGTAAACTGCTGATGTTTTTGGCGTTTCAGCGAAAGACTCAGAAGATGCCTCAAACGTGACTTTGAACAGGAGCGTGGCGTTTTAAACAAAGTGGGAGGAAGGGAATTAAAAATATCAGCAGTATCAGAAGTGACGCTGCCTGCACACTTCAGCCTCCTGTATTTGGGGTGTGGGGGGGATGTTTACATTTTGTCTTTCACAGACATTTCCGGTCCCTTCCAAAGTTCCTGCATGTCAGGAGATTTTACTTTCAGCTAATCAAGATGACTCCGACGTCTCACGACAAGGTACCGGTATCTTGAGGGTTGATATCAGTACTCCCTATTGATGTTGATACTTCCCTCCCGGATACTTTCCTCCAGCTCTAAGTTGGTTTAAATCGCTCAACCCTATTTCCAAAAATGGTTGAAATTTAGTGTAAAATAGAAAAAAAAAATGCAATGATTTGCAAATCTCACAAACCCATATTTTATTCAAATCGGAACATTTAATTATCAAATGTTTAAACTAAGACATTGCACCGTTTTTATGAAAAACTAAGGTAATTTTGAATTCGATGGCAGCAACACAGCTCAGAAAAAGTTGAGACGGAGGGGACAAAAGGCTGCGAACAGAAGTAAGAGTAGCATTTTACAATTAATTAGGTTAACTGGCAGCAGGTCAGTAAGAGGACTGGGTATAGAAAAGCAATTACCTTAGTATTTTCACTTATCCTAGAAACTGGAAAGCCTTCAAAAGAAGGTAATAAAAGCTGTGTCGTGGTCCGAGTACAATGCTCCCATATCCCATTTATTCTGTTGTTTTGGTCTTCTTCGGCTAACAGAATTAGATGTGCATCGAAACGCCCGTTGGATGTTTCAACTTGTGAACAAAACTAAAAATAGAACTGACCGAGCTCGTTCCAATCAGTGGTCCGCAGCATACTTATAAAACCAAAAAAAACGCCAAAAATAGAAGACTTTAAATCACTCGTCGAACTGTTGCTTGGAGGGCCCCACATATTTGGAACGGGCTCGACAAGAGTTGAAATTCATCTCCACCTTTAAGAAAATCGTTAAAGACCAAATTGCGTTATTTATACGCTTGAGATCATGTGTAGGAATAAACTGAATTTTAGAGGCTGAATCTGTCAGAAGTAAAGGTGGGCAGAGGTTCACCGGTCTGTGAGAAACTGTCAGAATCATGTTCTTCAACAGGAACTGTAAATATCCCATCATCTGCAGTTCATAATGTCATCAAAAGATGGAAGAACCTGGAAAAATCTCAGAGGTCAAAGGTCAAGGCTGAACGTCAATACTGG
The DNA here is from genome assembly GCF_001649575.2 of Kryptolebias marmoratus. Classification (NCBI taxonomy): domain Eukaryota; kingdom Metazoa; phylum Chordata; class Actinopteri; order Cyprinodontiformes; family Rivulidae; genus Kryptolebias; species Kryptolebias marmoratus. The sequence continues at coordinate 18,406,527 of NC_051441.1, forward strand.
ATGGTCGGGATCTTTTTGCTCTCTGCTTTAAAACCAGGTCTGGTTCTGTTCTGTTCATCACTTCAGTTTTCAGACCCACTTCAGCACATTTATTTTTCCAAAGCTCCAGTTGTGGAACTGGTATGACACTTACACGTTTGCAAAGTTAAAGTTGGAAGGCTTGGAGGCTTCAATTAGCTGTCATTATCATGCTTTTCCTTATCCAAATCCCCCCCCGACTATCGCATTGTTGACACTCCTTAAAAGGTAGAACAGGAAGTGTGTGACAACCAGGGTGATTCAAGCTGAAGGAGCCCTCGGCCCTTTGTCTTTGACTTCATGACAGTTTTTATGCACTGGAGGTACAGAGGACACTGTCCTCAGTGAGGCTTCACAGCTGTGGGGATTAGCAGCAGGGCCACGGCCTGACCACAAAAGGAAAAATACAGCACACATTCCCGCTGCAACTCCAAGTGCGAGTGTGAAGTCACCGGACACAATCTGAACAAATATTCATGCTTGGGCTTTGAAAACCACAAATATTCTCAAAAACAGCTGTCCACAATTTATGGTGATCAACCATGCAAGTACATCTTATAAAAATATCCCATGAAATCATTGGATGTGCATTGATCACCAGTTTACCTTTAAGTTTGATATGAAATAGTTTCAGAGGATTGATTCTCTGCCATTACACCTAAAGAGGAAAAAAAAAAAAAAAAACTCTGGATGGCAGTTTCTACTAAGATTGATGTGCTTAAATTTTCCTGCTCTACAGGTTATTCTGACTGGGAATTAGTTTACCAAGTTGTTTTGACTCCAGCAAACCAGTCAAGTTCAGACTTATTGAACCTGTTCCCACTTTGTAAAGCCCTCTTGTAGGTAGTTCTGCAAAATAAATTCCTCCCATGAAGTCAAAATGCCACTACTCAATGAGGGTTGAATTCTGATTTTATTTAAAAGGCAGTCACGTTGTGGGCTTCGTCGCCTGCAGTCACGTTGTGGGCTTCGTCGCCTGCAGTCACGTTGTGGGCTTCGTCGCCTGCAGTCACGTTGTGGGCTTCGTCGCCTGCAGT